>NW_007248788.1:171707-211490 GCF_000164805.1 Carlito syrichta
AAGCCCGGCTTCTCAGTGCAATTTAAAGTGACCATTCTGGATGATGATCTCCAGCTCCATTCATGTTGCTGCAAAGGACATGATTTCATGTGTACCCCCTGAATCTAAAATAATAAATAAGTAACTGAATGAATGAATAAATAAATAGTGACTACTCTGTTACTATCTGAGGGCCTTCACAGGTACAATCACATGACCACCAGCGATTTTAGTTTAGATCCTGATTCTGAAAAAAATGCCTGACTTTTCCTCCACCTCCCTCTATGCCTAAAGTTTATCCAGTTCCATTTGATACTGATTTTTTTTCATCATTTTTAGTTTTCTTTCCAGGCTCTTTCTTAAGCAGAACCAATCTCACTGCTTTCACTGGCTTCAAATGGTAAAGCTGAATCTACTTCTTCATCTCCTTGCAATTCCTTCTAGTCCTTACTCTGCAGGAGCTTCTATTGCCTGTGTGCAGATCCAGGGCTCAACAATTAAATCCAGTAACTTCAGGTCTGCCTATCATTTTGTATTTTCATTTTCAATTCCTAATCATAGAATACTTTTATTTTGTATAGCATCTCGGTAATGTTTTTATACTTTTTCATTTTTTTCCCCTTTAGCTCTGTTTTTGTGACTGAGGTGGCATATAGTATATGGAATCATTTTATCCTCTGGATTCTTCTGTGACTCAACAGTTTTTTGAATATAATAGTCCTGTTTTAAATCTCAGGTAATAAGTCAAGGTGTGAAATGTCTTCAAATTAATCATCTACTTTTTTGCTTATATGACCAAGTGGTTCTTTTTGAATTTTATTTTGTTGTGTTGAGTTTATTGATTTGTTTGGCACAAACCCTCAGCAAAAACTTAGGCTTATGAATAAGTATCAAATTTCAAACCAAGCATTAAATATCAAATATCAATAGAATTTATTGCCATTACTTCTAATTTTCCTCATAATATTATTCTCCAGCATGTGTTCTCTATGCCAGTGGCAAAATCATCAATATCCCGGTGAACATAAGCACTTGCTGATAGCACCTCCACTATACTTCATCTTGGACTTTTCTTCACCTCCAACTAAACATATGTTTCAAGCTTCCATATCAGTCAATGTTTCCAGTTACTCATATTCTTCTAAAATGTATTTATTTTTCTTA
This sequence comes from Carlito syrichta, assembly GCF_000164805.1. Classification (NCBI taxonomy): domain Eukaryota; kingdom Metazoa; phylum Chordata; class Mammalia; order Primates; family Tarsiidae; genus Carlito; species Carlito syrichta. The sequence goes on from NW_007248788.1 coordinate 172,851, forward strand.
CACAATTTGAAAACATTGCAAAGAGCAGTTGATGAAAATAATCCCAGGTGAGATCAACTAAATTCTGATTTTAATTTGTTTTTATGCTTTTACCCAAAATAAGGATTAATAGCTTAGAGGTACTGGAGTGAAATTTAGTAATTTACCATTTTCAGTAGTAACAATGATTATGTCACAAAGTTCATGTATTAAATTATCTGAAACTGTATTTCTCAAGAGGATCATCAGGACATCAGGAATAAAAATAATCGCATAACAACAGCAAATGACATTTTTAGGGGCAGAGCATACAAGTTAATCATTGAAATTATAATTCTGAATATACTTTAATGAAATAAAAATGGAAAGTTTTCTTGGGGTAGCATTTTTATAGTTCTAGAAAAAAAGCAAGATTTTTGAAACTAAAAAATAAATTGCTTTGCCCAGAAAAGTTTAGAAAGTACACCACATATAATTGACTAGTAGCTTATTCATGTATAAAGACGTAGCCTGAAGACGCTGCTGTGGGGTATAGCACTTCCAGCACACAGAACTTGCCCCCCTGTAGCTAGCAATATAAAATAGTGATAAAAACCATGTGCAACAACTAATTAAGTTATAATTTGATTAATTATAAGATCATTTAATTAGCAAATATAACTAATTTTTTCATGTCCACTTATTTTGAGATAAAACAATGTTTTTTATTTCTATTTATTTTGAGATACACAAACTTCTATGAAGACGAAGACATAGAGAATAATGCCGTTAATAGACTTGGACAGAGATATAATGGTGGGAGTATAGCTGAAGTATTATTTTATAATTTTGTTTAGTCTCAGTCTTTTCCTTCCCTTGTTAACAAACAAACAAACCAAGGGGGGGGGGAACACTATCCAAATTCTAGGTTAATCAGAATTTATTTTATGTCTGTAATTAACTATCTCTTAAAGTTAACCCTCAAACATTTCTATTTCATATATTAAAACATAATATATAGCTTCTATTTTAGGATGCAAAAAATGAAATTAATTTCACTGTCCCTCTAATAGTAAGAATAAAAGATCTATAAAATACAAATTCATAATTTTTCTTAAATATGTCAGATGATTGAGTTGGCAAGCAATGAAATAACCTGAACTCAAGATAAGCTCCCCAACGAGAGAAAAGACAGGGATCAGGTTTGGTGGCTCACATCTGTAATCCCAGTATTTGAGAGGCCAAGGCAGGAGGATTGCTTGAGGCTAGGAGTTTGAGATTAGTCTAGACAACATAGCAAGACCTTGTTTCTACAAAAAATTAGGCATGGTGGCTTGTGCCTGTAGTCCTAGCTACTTGGGAGGCTGAGGCAAAAGGATTGTCTGAGCTTGGGAATTCAAGGCTCTGGTGAGGTATGATAGTGCCACTGCACTCCAACTTGCATGACAAAGTGAGACCCTGACTCAAAAAAAAAATTAAAAACAAACAGGACATACAAACCTGTGACAAAGAACGGAGGCAAGAAGCATAATGCTGACTGCAACAAAAGTAAGAATAAAAGAATCGGCTAAAATATTAAAACTATCAACAGGCAAGTGTCAGGTTTTAAATAGCAACTGACCAAAGACGAGTTTTCAGTCATTTACAAGCTGTCTTCTGTAGGCCTCCATGAATTCTCATGGAAGACTGGTGCCAAGGCAAGACAATTGTAAGCTCCCAGTAATAAGCAGGTACACAAATGTCTGGTATCTGATACAAGAAATCCACACAGCCCCATCTACTTCTACAAACTTCTTTTTGCCTTATAAAGCAAAAAGACTTAGGCCATCAGGGAAAGGGTGACAAAGGCTGGAGTAGGACAAACGAGAACTAGTCCACCTCTGGGTTTTAACAGGTCACCAACTTTCACTTAAAACCTTATATTGATAAAAGAATATGTCTTCTCCTCCTCCTGGGATGGGGTGGGGAAACTCCTGTCTACTAGCAACAATACCGGGTGGAGATTGGTTATTATATAGAGGAGGAGGGAAAGGCAAGAGAGAAAGGAATGCTAAAAAAGCCCCATACCTGTGGATCAGTACACAGGTTTGTGTGAGCCTGAGACTAGACCCACCCGAACAATTGCCTGTTCCACTATGAACCTGGCATGGAATACTAAGCCACTTCATTCTACTGTATGGAGCAAGACTGTAGAGACAGAGACTCTCCGTGTTGAATAGATTTTAAAATTCTGGGAAAAGAATAATATACATAGAGTATGTTCATAGAATTCATCATAACTGAAAAAAGAGAAAAAACTAAAAAAAAAAAAAGAACTGAAGTATATGGAAAACATTAGTGTAAAATATGAAATTGGAGTCTCAAAAATAAAAAACAGAAGAGATATTTAAAGAGACTATATCTAAAAGTTCTCCAGAAATTATGAAAAACATAAAACCAGAGCATACAGAAAATGAATAAGAATAAAAGAATCAGCTAAAATATTAAAACTGCCAACAGCCATGTGTCAGACTTTAAATGGCAACTGACCAAAGAGGAGTTTTCAGTCATTCACAAGCTATTTTCTATAGGCCTCCATGGGTGCTCATGGAAGACTGGGTCCAGGACAAGACCGTTGTAAGCCCCCATTGACAAGCAGGTACACAGATGTCTGGTGTCTGATAGGAGAAATCCACATAGGCCCTTCTACTTCTACAAACTTTTTTTTTCCTTATAAAGCAAAAAGGCTTAGGCCATCAGGGAAAGGGTATCACTTTTGGAGTAGGATAAAAGAAAACTACTCCACCTACAGGTGAAAAACCAGAGCATGAAAAAAGTAAAATCAGAGCACGCAAGACTCTCTACAGTCTTGCTCCATACAGTAGAATGATAATTCCTTGAAAAGTTGGACAAGTGAGTACACAAATAATATTAGAAATTAATAATAAAGAAAATCACAAATAAAAATAAAGCATAGTTTAAAAATATAACAAATGTTAAAAATCCATGCAGTGTATCATTCCAACAATATGATATTCTGAACAGGGCAAAAATACAATACTATACTGTGGATTCATGCTATTATTGTTGTTAAATATTTTTCCAAACACATAGAATACACAATACCAAGACTGAAAGCTAATGTAAATAATGTTTCAATGTAAGTTCATTGATTATAAAAATGTACTACTCTTATAAAGGATGTTGATAATGAGGGAAACTATGCATGCCATGTGTTGGGACAAGAATAACATGGAATATCTTTCTATCTTCTGTTCAATATTGTTGTGAACCTAAAAATGCTCTAAAATTATACACACACACACACACACACACACACACACACACACACACACACATACGAAATGTTAATAAATTTGAAAACTTAGACACAAGGATAATAATGAAAGACTCAAGAGGGAACAGAAAACAAGAACAGTACTGTAACTGGAAAGGCAATTAAAATAATTTGAAACTCCATAAAAATTGCCATATTTAAATAATTTTGTAGATAATTTCTATCAGATTTTAAAATATGCAATTTTAATCTTATATGAACACTTCAAAGAATAGAAAGAAAATAATATTTTTCAACTTGCTTGATGATACTTTGACATCAAAGTCAGAAAAGAGCAGATACAAAAGAAAAATTATAAGCAAATATCAGTTATAAATATAAATCAAAGCTACGTGTAGCAAATTGATCAAGTTACTATAAATATAGTGAAGTTATTGCATTGCAGACAAATACTTCCTAGCTATATCAAGCTAAAAAAATTATTTCATTTTATTAAATAACTACAAAGTCAATGCACATGCCAAAGAAGTTTCAGAAAAACCCCAGCAGCAAAATTGGTCCTATAAGAGTGCTGATGTCAACACAGTCACTACTTTTGAATCAAGATCTATGTGTTTTATTATATTAACAGATAAAAGAAGAAAAAGAAATATATGATCTTTTAAACAAATGAACAAGAAATTTAATAAAAGGAAACACTCATTAAAAACATCATTGCAAATTAGAAGTAGAAAAATAACCTTATTTACATGACAACTAAAATTTGCCAATAACAGAGATAAATTCAAATGTTGAAAATAATAAAAAGGGAGTTTAAGTAAAGTATTATTTGGGGTAAATTAACACAATCTCTTAAGAGATAATTTTTCATTATGTTACATATAAAAGAGCAACTTCATTTAATAATGTAAATTTATCCATAGGTAAAATATCCAGAAATGCTTTTGTGTACTTACACCAGCAGACATGTATAAGAACCTTCATATTAGTATCTTTGAAACACTAACACGCCTTTTTACTTGAAAAAAAAAATGTATCCTTTCACAGGAGAAAGGTTAATAAAATTGTGAAATAAAACAATTCAGTTCTATGCAACACTTGAAAAAGTGTGACCTATTGGTGTAGGCATCAGGAATCATGAATCTCAGCAATGTAATGCTAGGCATAGAAGCGTATTATATAAATGCATACAATATCCTACCATTTCATGAAGTTCAAAAACAGACTAATCTAATCAATATTTTGTTAATGATATATATTCAATACTAATACATTAATAATACTGAACATTTTTTAAGTGATGATTCTTCTTGGACAAAGAAGGAAGTCAAATTTTTATGAATAGGAATACTCAGAATATATGGGTGTCAGGGTTTTTTTCAAAGATGCTTTTTATGTTTTTGCTGAGATCAGTAGTTTTGTGCTGTTTACTTAAATTACTAAAGATTAGATATGTTATTATTAAGTATTACAATTTGCAATGCCTTGCATTATAGGTGTGTCTTCTTTTGTAAATAGATATCTTATAATAAAAAAGTGATTTAAATGTTATTAAAAGCAGAAAACACCAGAAAAAAATACCACGTAGCCTTAAAACATAAGAAAACTTTGTCATTTGTGATAACAAGGATGGAACTGAAGAACAGTGTATGAAATAAGACAGGAACAGAAAAACAAATGCTGTGTAATCTCACTTACATGTGGACTTTATAAAAGTCAATCTCATAGGAACAGAGAATAGGACGGTGATTATCTGAGGCTGGGGATGGGGAGGAAGAGAGGATTGAGGAAGGGAAGATATTGATCAAAGAATAAAAATGTGTTAGACTGGAGAAATTCGTTTTAATGCTTGCACTGCGTAATGACCACAGTTAATAGCAATATATTATATATTTCAAAGTTGCTAAAATAGACTTTTAACATTCTCATACCAAAAAATGATAAATTGGTAAGGCAATGATATGTTAATTAGCTTGAAATAATCTTTCTGTAGTGTATACATAGATCAAAACATCACATTTTTTCCTATAAATAAAGTCCCTTATACATGAACATGTAAGTTGCACACTTTGAAAGATGTGAATGTGCATTTGCATGTCCAATCACATAAGTTAGTTCACATATCTGGTGTACATTGTCACATGCATGCATCCTCTACGAGTGGTTGTGCTTTGGTGTACTTTACTTATTTTACAGTACTTTAGTGTACCATCCTCCAGCCAATAACTCTTCTTGCCTGTTCACTCAATGCCAGCCCTTGTGTTCTAGCTACTGTACTACTGTACTCTTTAAGGTACTGTAAGATTAAAAATACTCTATTTTTTGTGTTTATTTGTTTTTAATGTTATTTGTGTGAAAGGTATTATAAGTCTATTACAGTACAGTACAATATAGTCAATTGTGTTTTTCGGATACCTAGACTAAGTTTGTTGGACTTATGAACAAAGTGGACTTACGAACACGCTCTTGGACCGGAACTCATTTGTATGTAGGGGACTTAACTGAATACACAATTATTGCTTGTTAATTTTAAAATATATGTAGAAAAATATATTTACTTGTATGTTTTCAAAATTAGGGCTATGTGTGTAAAAAGGTCAACACTGTCCCATGAGATAGAAAGTTACAGAATGAAGCTAAGTATTGATTCATATAGGGTAGACAGAAAAGGTTTCTTGGATAAGATGACAATTAGAGACCACAATAAAGGCAAGGAGCAAATTAGACAGATAACGTTAACTGTGGGAAGAATATTCTAGGCAAAAGAAAAGCCCATGTTATGAGTTTTCATTTATGAATACATGATTTTCTTCTTGGACAGAACAAGGTAGTATGGGACGAAAGGAAAATTAAAATGACAAAGAAGAGAAATAAAGAGAAATTGTAATGTGCATATATCAATTTTTGGATATTCAACTGTCCAATATCTTATTTTAGACAAGACTTAACAGAAACCATATCCTGTCACCATCCTAAAAGATATCACTGTAACATGCTAATTAAAATATAAGTTAAAAAATTTGCAGGTATCCTAAATGACTTGTTAAAACATCTACCTAGGGAATGGGGGAGGATATACAAAAATAAAAGGGCTTGTCAACTTATTGAACTTTCCAGGTCTGTGAGAAGTCTGGGGTATATTGGGTTGCCATCTCTAAAATAAAAGATAAGTTGATTTCTGAAAGAAGCACACATTTATTTGGTTTTTGGACTTTGTAGGAATATCCACCACATTTGGCCGTGTGTTTTGATGTAATTGCTTAGAAAACTGAAAGACTGACAGCTTTGAAATAAGTCAGGAGAAAAAGAGTGTTTGAAGATTGTCTAGAATGCAGTGCAAGCAATTCTCACAGTTGGCCCATATGATCCAACCAAAACAGTTTATTAAATTTGAATATATTACTGGTAAATTGAATGTTATGTATAACCCTTAAGGAGTCTTGACTGAGTTATAGCTGAGTATCCTGGGGTTTGTGAGCAAAGCATCCCATGTTTGTCAAAGTCTAAGGGTGCAGATGTCAATAGTAGTGGAATGAAAGTGTAGTTTTACAAATAAGAAAAAAATGAGATAGTGGCTTGTGAGGCAGATAAGAACAGGATGGAAAAATAAAGAAGTTACATTTTCTTTTTTTTTTTTTTTTTGAGTGAAAGTCTCACTCGGTCACCCAGACTGGAGTGCAGTGGCCGCTTCCGGCCACCGCAGCCTCGACCTGCTGGGCTCTGGCGATCCTTCCGCCTCAGCCTTCCAAGTAGCCGGAATTACAGGCATGCGCTACCATGCCCAGCTGATTTTTTGATTTATTGTAGAGATGAGGTCTCGCTGCCCAGGCGGGTCTCGAACCCGCGGGCTCAGGCAATCCACTCACCTCAGCCTCCCAAAGGCGCGGGATTACAGGCTGAGCCACCGAGCCCGGCTAAGAAGTTACATTTTCAATGGCAAATGCATTGTTATTGTATTTCTACACAGTTTCATTTGGAAGTGTGAGTTACTGAGTATAGAAAAAAGCTATACACACAAAAGCAAAAAAGTATGTTAATATATTCAAATTACAAATTACACTAATCACTTTTCATATATAGGTTGATTAAATCAGTGCTATTTTTATTCGTGAAAGGATAGTACAAGTAACTGTTCTTATTTTTGGAAGATTTTAGTTTCCCAAATGACTCGTCAAATAATTAATATTGTAGAAATTGTACATGGAACAAGAAACCAAGGTGCTAAACATGTATGACTGATGTATCATTCAGAACCAAGGTAATGCAAACACAGATAAGAATCAAAATAGCAGTAATTATAAAAAACTGTAAAAATCTATTTCTAGTGTGCCAGTGATAATTCTGCCAATCCTACCCTTGAGCTTGCATGAACAGTGTCTAGGGCTCTCTTATGAGAACATGCAGTATTCTGTTCTTTGTTTCTGTGATAGTTCAGTTAGTATGATGGTCTCCAGTTGCATTCATGCTGGAGGATATGATTTTGTTCTTTATGGCTGCATAGTATTCCATTGTGTATATGGGCATTTGCTTTATCTAGTCCACTTTCTATGGGCATCTGGGTGGGTTTCATGTTTTTGCTATTGTTAATGGTGCTGCATTAAACATGTGTGCAGGTGTCTTTTTGGTAGAACAATCACATTTCTCTAGGTATATTCTCAGAAGTGGGAAGCTCAATTTTTAGTTCTTTGGGAAAACATCACATTGTTTTTCACAAAGGTTGAAATAGGTTATATTCCCTCCAACAGCGTGAAGTTGTCCTTTTTCTCTGTAGCCTCACTGACACCTGTTGTTTTCTGACTTAATAATGATCGCTATCCTGACTGGTGTGAGGTGGTATCTCATTATAGTTTGGATTTGCATCTGATGGTTAGTGAAGCTGAGCATTTTTTCATATGTTTGTTGGCTGCATATATATTGTCTTTTAAAAAGTGTCTGATCGTGTTCTTTGCCCATTATGTAATGGCACTATATGTATTGATACAATATATCTATATATTTATTTATATAGAGATAAAGATGTATAGATATATTTAATATATTTATACATGTATTTATATGATATATTTGTGTATTAATATATAAATATATATTTATATGATATATTTGTGTATGAATATATATACAAATATATATATATTTATTTCTGTCAATTCGTTTGAGTCCTTATAGATACTGGATACCAGGCCTTTGTTGGATGTATAGCTTGTAGATATTTTTCCCATTCTGTGGGTTGTTTCTTTTTTTCTTTTTCTTTTTTTATTTTTTTGAGTTGGAGTCTCACTCTGTTGCCCAGACTGGAGTGCAGTGGCCGCTGCCGGCCACCGCAGCCTCAACCTGCTGGGCTCCGGCGATCCTTCCGCCTCAGCCTTCCAAGTAGCCAGAATTACAGGCATGCGCTACCACGCCCGGCTAATTTTTTGATTTCTTGTAGAGATGAGGTCTCCCTGCCCAGGTGGGTCTCGAACCCGCGGGCTCAGGCAATCCACTCACCTCAGCCTCCCAAAGGCACAGGATTACAGACTGAGCCACCGAGCCTGGCTGGGTTGTTTCTTTATTCTCTTGATAGTTTCTTTGTGCAAAAACTTTCTGCCCCCACCTGTCAGTTTTAGATTTTATTGCATTTGTTTCTGAGAACTTATCCATGATTTTATCCTACTCCAACGACTAGGAGGGTATTCCCTATATTTTTTCCTAAGATTCTTATTGTTTGAGGTTTCGCATTTAAGTTCTTGATCCATTTTGAGTTATTCTTTTTGTATATTGTTATAGCTAGGGATTCAATTTTATTCTTCTGCATGTGGTTAGCCGGTTTTCCCAGCACCATTTGCTAGATATGGTTACCTTTCCCAATGTTTGTTTTGTCGGCTTTGTCAAAGATGAGTTGGTTGAAGGTTCATGTTTTTATTTCCAGAATATCTGTCCTGATGTGTCTGTTTTTGAACCACTATCATGCTATCTTGGTTACTGTACCTTGCAGTAAAGTTTGAAGTCTGAAAGTGTGAGGCCTCCAGTTTTGTTTTGTTTTGTCTTTTTCCTGAGGATTTGTTTAGATATTCAGATCTTTTTTTGCTTCCATATGAATTTCTGTATTGTCTTTTCTGGGTCTGTGAAAAATGATGCTGGTAATTTGATGGAAATTGCAATGAATATGTAGATTGCTTTCGGTAGTATGAACAGCTTGATGATATTTATTCTTGCAACCCATTAGTATGGAGTGTTCCTCCGTTTGTTTGTGTTGTCCTTGATCTTTTAGCAGTGTTTTGTAGTTCTCAGTTATTGTGGCTATTGTAAATGGCATTATATTTTTATTTAGTTCTCAGTCTGCTTGTTGTTCGTGTATAGAAATACAGCTCTTCTTTGTACATTAATTTTGTATTCTGAGACTTAACTATAGTTGTTAATCAGTGTGAGGAGTTTTTTGATAGACTCTCTAGGGTTTTCTAGGTATGGAATCATATCATCTGCAAAAGAGATATTTTAATGTCTTCTTTTTCTGCTTAGATACCCTGAATTTCTTTCTTCTGGCTGATTTCTCTGGCTAGGACTTTCAGTACTATGTTGAATAAAAGAAGTGAGGGTGGACATCCTTGTGTTGTCCCAGTTTGGGGGGGAAATACTTTCAGCTTCTGCTCATTAAGTATGATGTTGGCTACAGGTTTGTCATAAATGGTTCTTGTTATTTTTGAGGAATGATCCTTTGATGCTTAGGTGCTTGAAAGTTTTTATCAAGAAGTTTTAATTGAATGCCTCTTCTGTGTCTATTGAGATAATAATGTGGTTCTTGGCTTAACATCTGTTTATGTGATGGATTATTTTTATTGATTTCTGTATGTTGAACCAGACTTGTATCCTGGAAATGAAGCCCACCTGGTTATGATGGATGATCATTGAAATGTGCTGTTGGATGTGATTAGTTAAGATCTTGTTTAAAAAATTGTATCCAAGTACATTAGGGAAATCGGCCTGATTTTTTTTTTTTTTTCTTATTGGGTCTTTGCCATTTTGGGGTATCAGGATGATATTGGCCTCATGCAATGAGCTGGAGAGAATTCCTTTCTTCTCAATTACATGGAGTACTTCTAATATGCTTGATATCAGTTCTTCCTTGTACGTCTTATAGAATTCAGCAGAGAAAATTTCTAGCCCAGGCCTTTTTTTGGCAGAGAAATTTCTTGGATTGTTATGGGTCTGTTTAGGACTTCAGTTTCTTCCAGTTTCAAATTTAGGAGGTAACATAGCTCAGGAATTTCTCCATTTCCTCCAGATCTTCTAGTTTACTTGCATTAAAATGTTCATAGTAATCTCTGATAATCTTTTTATTTCTTCAGGGTCAGTTGTAACATCACTTTTTACATTTGAAATTTTGTTAATTTGAATTTTCTCTCCCTATCTTTTTCACTTTGTTGTTAATCTGGCAGTAGTCTCTCAAACTTATTTAACCTTTCAAAGAACAATTTTCTCACTTTGTTGATTTTTTGAATGATTTTTTGAGTCTCTATTTTGTTTAGTTGTGACTTTATTTTAATGAAATCATTGTTTTCTATAATTATGGGATTGGATTACTCTTGTCTTTCGGCTTCCTTAGGTGCAACATTAGACTGTTAATTTGAGATCCCCCTATTTTCTTTATATGTGCATGCAATGTTATAAACTTTTCTCTCAGCATTACTTTCATGGTAACCCAGAAGTTTTCATGTTTTATGTCTTTGTTTTTGTTTTTGTTTTTTGGTTTTTTTTTTCTTTTTTTTTTGAATTGGAATCTCACTCTGTCGCCCAGACTGGAGTGCAATGGCTGCTCCTGGCCACTGCAGCCTCGGCCTGCAGACTTCCAAATAACTGGAATTATAGGCATGTGATTTATTGTAGAGATGAGGTCTCACCAAGTTGCCCAGGTGGGTTACAAATTTGTTTCTTGAAATCTTTTTATTTCTACCTTGATTTCTGTGCTAACCCAAAAGCCATTTAAAAGTATGCTGTTTCATTTCCATATTTTTTTTGTTGGGGTTGTTCTTGTTGGTGATTATATTTATTTATTTTTCTCTACTGTGGTCTCAGAAGTTTCTTGGTACAATTTAAGCATTTTGAAATGTGCTTGCACTTGACTTATGTTTGAGTATGTGGTCAATCTTGGAGTATGTTTCATGTGCTATGATGAGAGAATATATTCTGTGGTTGTTGGGTAAAGTATTCCGTAGATGTCTATTAGATTCAACTGGTCAAGTTCAAGTTAAGATTCTGAATGTCCTTGTTAGTTTGTTGCTTGATGATCTGGCTAAGGCTGTTAGTAGGGTACTAAAGTCTCTAATTGTATTGCTATCTATCTCTTCTCTTAGTTTACTTTGCAATTATTTTATAAATCTGGGTGCTTCCATGTTGGGTGTATATATATTCAAGATGGGTGTTTCTTGCCAGTAGATTGAGACTTTTATCATTATATCATGCCCTTCATTGTCCTTTTTAAATTTAGTTGGTTTAAAGTCTCTTTTGTCTGCTGTAAGCATAGCTACTCCTGCTCTTTTTTGTTTTCAATTTTACTGGAAGATATTCCTCTAGCTCCTTATCTTAAGCCCATGTGTGTCATCTGCAATGCAATGGTTTTCCTGAAGGTAGTAGAAGGATGGGTCATGGTTCATCACCCTATTCTCTACTCTATGCCTTTTGAGTGGCATGTTCAGTCCATTCATGTTTAAGTTAATTATTGATATGTGGGGGTTTGTTCCTGTCATATTTCTATTAAGAGGCTACTTTGCTTCTTAGGTTTTCTGTTTGGTTTGTGTGGTCTGTAAACTCTATGCTTGCCTATGTCTTGCAACGAGTAAAACTGTTCTTTTGTTTTTTTGCTTAGAACATTCTTAAGCATCTCCTGAAGGGTTGGTCTGTAGGTGGTGTATTCTTTTGGAGATTGGATGTCTAGGAAGGATTTTAATTTTCCTTCATTAATGAAGCTTAGTTTGGCAGAGTAGGAAATTTTGAACTGAAATTGCTTTTCTTTAAGAATGTTAAAGATGGTACTCCAGTTCCTTTTGGTTTGTAGGGTTTCTGCTGAGAAGTCTGTTGCAATTCTAAGTGGTCTTCCTTAGTAGGTGGTATGTCCCTTCTCTGTAGATGCCTTTAGGATTTGTTTTAATCTCAGAGATGCCAGCCAACTATAGATTTGGTATCTTTATAATCTCAAATTTCTCATAGGTTTTTCTCATTTTTCCTGTTTTTTCCCTCGTTTTTCATCAGATTGGGTTAGTCCAATGATTCAATCAAGTTTTGAGAATTTTTTCCTCTGCCTGGTGGATTCAGCTGTTAAAGGCTTGCTATTGTGTTTTGAAATTTCAGGAAGGAGTCCTTCATTTACAGAAGTTCAGTATGGGCCTTTCTTATAATGGTCAGCTCAGCTTTCACTTATTGCACTGTTTACATGGCCTAGATAACTGGTGTGTATACCTTGCCGTGGATCTCATTGAGCGTCTTTGCCATCTGTAGTCTGAATTCTATCATCAAGGACATGTAATTTTGGATGGGTTCTGTTGCTTGGAATCCAAGAAGTCCCTTTGTATCACCTCATTAAGGCTTTGGGGATTACTAGTGTTTTCTTGCTGGCTCTTTCTCATCTGTAACATCAGGCTCTTTTCTTTTTGTGTTGTTATTAATATCATTATTATTATGAATTATTTGTATTAGATAAGATTGCTTTCATCGAAGTGACAGTTTATATTATTATTATTTTTTTAATTTTTTATTTTTTTGGCCTGACCTCCCTCCTTTGATCTGTCTGTGGGCAGGGCAGTGAACTTGGGATAAACATCATAGAATGGCTTCACTGGTGCAGTCCGGTAGGAGCAAAGTAAGACTACTCCTCTATTTCAGAGACTTCCCCCTTTCTTCAGCACAGATGATATGGGCACTGGCTGGATCACCAGTAGCCTCCTCCCCAAACTGTATGTCTTGTCAACAGGATTGGCAGGTGACCAGGTGTTGCTCTGTGGCACTACTCTTGTCCAGGTGCTCTTGAGGGTGTGGAGTGGCCCCTTTTTATTTGGGTAGGATTGTTTCTTTTGCCCTGGAGTAGAAGGAACGCAGTAGGGAGTTGTCATTTCTCCTTCAGTTTGTAGGTGGGTGGGGCTACTGACACTGGGGTGCTGTGCAGAGATACCCTACTGCTTAGATCTCGTTTTGCCCTAAGGGGCTATGGCAACAAAGGAAGTCCCCTGAGGACAAGTTGTATCTGCAGCCCTGACCTGGGGCTGCAATGGCTGCAGGTGCTGGAGAAATTTCTCCAAAGTGGTCATGTTGCCCTTGCTGGGTGCTGGGAAGACAGGAAGTGGGAAGAACCCAAGTGGTACAGACCACCCCTCAGAGTGTTTCCCATTTAACCTCTCCATTAGGGCGTTGGCAGCCATAGTGCAGAGTTTTGGGAACTGTCGTTTCCTGGTCTCCACATGGCTCCTACCAGTGCTTTTGTCTCTATTTAGGGCTGCCTCTGCATCCTGCCAGTACACAAGGGGTGACAGGTGGAGGGTTTGAGCCATCTCTTCCTTGTCTGAAATTTCAGAGACTTGAATGGGTGTGTAGAAAAGAAACGCTGCTGTTTTTCCTCGCTCCTACCATCTCCAAAGGCACTCTCCCAAATTAGTGCCAGCCATTTCTATGGGTGTCTGAGACTTGAAACAGTCTGTCCTTTTCTTGCCCAGGTGACAATCAGCTTGGAATTTCAAAGATCTAGGTCTACTCTTTCATATAAGTTTCCCTGCAGAGAGCAGGAATCGTGCATTGTCTTCAGTCAGTCATCTTATCCTTCCCTCCTGAGCTCTTATTGTAGACGAAATGTCTCTATGGACATAAAAAGCAGAAAAATATATTTAAAGTAGGTTTAAAAATGAAAAAGACTTGTAATAATTATCAGCTCATACTCGTAGGTGAGTGATACATACTATCGTGTCATGTCCAGATATTTTATATTTATATTGTGTATAAATACATAAAATAAGGCTTAGAAAGATTTTTTAAAAATGGATAATGTGAGTTAGCTATGGTAGGAATTGAAGGATTAATAGAACTTAAGAAGTACTTTAGTTTTATTTGCATTTTGTTCTTGAGAATGCATGAATATACTACTTGTATTTTTCAAATGTTCTTTATTATTTCTGTTGTTTATGATGTGATCCATAGCCTTTATCAGATAACAAAAGACTAAGCAAAGCTTATCTGTGGAAAATATAGATTCATGATCTTACAACCTATTTCAAAAGCTGCCTAACATCAGGCACAGGGCTGAAGAACAATGTATGCCTTCTAGCATTGTCATCAATGTAGTTGCAGCCTAAGAACATTTAATTTTTGCCTCTTTTCTGGTCATCAATGGGATTAAATTGTAGATGAATTAAAATAAGTGAAAATAAAACCAACTTAACTATGCTTCCAAAGGGACTTATACAGTAAAAACCACTAATGACTGAGTCTTAGTAGATAGCAAAAAATTCTATTTAAAAATTGCTCATTTCAACATGCAGTGCTCTATTTAGTAGAATACAATACTAAGTTAGATATTTGGACTTATGTAAATATGACTTATTCCACATAAATAAGATATAGACTTAATCCAGTTATTGACTTGTGAACTTTTGTTGACTTTCTCTGGATTTATTTAAGATGAAATGAATAGTGAATGAAAGTACCAGGAAACTTCTTATTTTACTTAAAGGATTACTAAGATTTAACATAATTTTTAATGAATTGGAATTTGGTTACAGTGTTGAAACTGAGTGGTTAAGAATTTTTAAAAATACATTAGTGCTAGCACATATTCTGTAATCAAGCCATTGATATAAGGGTGTTAGAAATAGAAGACAGAGGAATTGCACGTTTACATTAACTATGTTTTGAATATGATTTGTCCCCACCAAAACTCATGTGGAAATTTAATCCCCAATGTAATTATGTGGGAGGTGGGACCTGGTGAGAAATGTTTGGGTCCTGGGGGCAGATCCCTCATGAATGACTTAGTGCCCTTCTGGTAGTGGCTGATTTTTCCCTCTTGCCTACAGGATTAGTTCCTATTGGAATGGACTAGATCCCCCAGGAGTGGTAGTAATAAAGCAGACTGCTTCTTGGGTTTTGCATCTTCCTACTGTCCACTTCCCATTTTTCCTACTACTTCATGCTTCATCCAGCACACAGTCCTTACCCGAAGTCAAGCAAATGTCAGCGCCATGCCACTTGAATTTTTCAGCCTGTAAAATTGTGAGCTAAATAAATCTCTTTGTTTAAATACATTACCCAGTCTCGTGTATTCTGTTATAGCAACACCAAATGGACCAAGACAACAGTGTGTCAAGGATTTGGCACAAACTGGAATAGTGGTAAACATGAACAGTTAGACCACAGGAAAAGCAAAATGTTAGAATATTATTAAATGTTGATGAAAAAGACTGGTCAAAGGCAAGCTTTGTGTGTGTGTGTGTGTGTGTGTGTGTGTGTGTGTGTGTGTGTGTTTGTTTGTGTGTGTATGTGCATACACACAGAGACACTCACCACATAGCTTTGATGCATTTCTCTGGTAACCAAGAGTTTGAGTGGATCATCAATATGTTTATCTCCTATGTCCTTTCCAGTTTAGACAAATTAGCCTCCTTCCTATCTCTATTGCATATTAAATACAACTCAAGTACATAATTTTTATAGCAACTTTATTCTCTGCCATCTCATCTCTTTTAGTTCTGTGTTTAAAGGATACCTATCACTAAAGTCTTTCCTAACAACAGATAGAATAGGAAACTGCATACCCCAACATAAACGGTACCAGCACTGCCATCTCTATAGCTATGACTACCACTATCATTATCATTTTTACTACCATCGTCACCATCCTAGCTACAACCCCAACACAGCCCAACTGTTTCCATAATCACTGTCACATTTGCCTGACTTCTATTTACATTTTTGAAGTTTAAAATGAGAATGCATGAATATATTACCTGTATTTTTCAAATGTTCTTTATTATTTCTGTTGTTTATGATGTGATCCATGGCCTTTACCAGATAACAAAAGACTAACCAAAGCTTCTCTGTGGGAAAAATAGATTCATGATCTTACCTCCTATTTCAAAAATTACCTAATATCAGGCACAGGGATGAAAAACAATGTATGCTTATTTTCTCCAATGTTCATGGTATCTAACATACCATGTATTCATTTCTTTAATTTCTGTTTTCTTTCACTACATTGTAAGTCTCATAATAGCTAAAGCTTTGTTTGTTCCATGGTTATACTTGGTCCCTAGGATAGAGTGAAGCTAGGCACTTTTAAGGTGTTCAAAATATATTTGTAGATCGAATCAATAAATGATATGTTTTCTTTTTTCTCCATATATAAAGTCTGTTTTTGAAACACTATCTTCTACAAAGTGTATACATTTACCTTTGATTATAAAAGATAATGTTATAGTATGATCTATTTAAACTTTTCTTAATTCCTTTCATCTTTTGTTTCTTCCTAAGTATTAACATTTGGATTACTGAAATTTTATAGTATATCTCAATAACTTGAAGAGCAAATCCCACAATTTTATTATTCATTTTCAAAGTTACTTGAGCTACTTTTATATAATTATTCTACTTTGATGAAAAAATATTAATTTAATAAATTTCTGATATGGTATGGATGAACCTGAGGATATTACACTAAGCGAAATAAGTCAGACACAGAAGGACAAATATTTGAACCCATGTATAAGATGAATCCAACACAGTCAAACTCATAGAGGGAGAGAGTATAATGGTGGTTGTCAGGATGTGGGAGAAGGTAGAAAAGAGAAAATATTAGTCAAAGGAACAAAGTTTCCGTCATCTGAATGAATTTACATAAGATGAGTAAATTCTAGAGAGCATAGTGTCTATACTTAAAAATATACAATAATTGTATACTTAAAAATTGATAAGAAAATAGGTATTATGTTAACTGTTCTTACCACAAAATAAATAAATTGATTAAAAATAATAAAGAGGACAGAAAGAAACTTTTAAAGGCAATAGATATGGATATGTTCATGACATTGATTGTAGTGTTGGCATCACAGGGGCATCCTTATCCCCAAACAGATCAGCTTGCCTACATTAAACATGTAGGACTTTATGTGTGTCAATTATACCTCAATGAAGTGTTTAAAGATAAAAATACAACATTTGGCCATTCCTGAAATTAAAAACAATAGTTTTTAAAATTTTGAATTTGCAAATAATACTGAAAAATCCTAAATGGTGCTAAAATGTGTCAAATCCTTTTGCTGCATCTATTTAGGTGAGCTTGTTATCATCTCTTTTTTTTTTTTTTGTTAAATGTAATACATTATCAGTATTTTCTTTTTAATATTAACACAATATTGTATTCCCAGAATAAATAAAACTTAGTCTCGAAGTACAGTTTCTTCTATACATTACTGATCAATTTGATATGCTTTTTACAGTTTTTGCATGTATGTCTTATTGGCCTATAACTAACAATTCTTTAAATGTTCTTGTTAGATTTGGGTTGATCAAAATCTATGCTTGCCTGAAAAAGAGTATGGCCTCTTAGAGTATGACCCGAAATTTTTTTTTTGCAACATTGACATTAGTTATTACTTACAATAGAAGAAGATATTGCTAAATCTATATTTTCTTAAGATTTTAAATTGTAGTTTCAATTTCTTTAATTGACTTAAGGCTATTCATATTTTCTATTTATTCTGAAGTTCAAATTGGTAAGCTTGGACTTTCAGGGAATTTGTCACGCCTATCAAAATGTTCAAATGTGTTGGCATAAAACTACCATAAAAAATGTTCACATCTATAGTACTTCTACAGATGTAAACATTTCTTCTCCTCCTCCTCCTCCTCCTCCTCCTCCTCCTCCTCCTCCTCCTTCTTCTTCTTCTTCTTCCTCCTCCTTGAGATGAGGTCTTTCTATGTTGCTCAGGAGCCTTAAACTCAGGAGCTCAAGCACTCCTCCCGCCTTGGTCTCCTAAAGCACGAATCGTAGATATGAACCATTGCACACAGCCCAGAGGTAAATATTTTAATTTTTGATGCTTCTAATTTATAATTTTCATTTGTCTTGATTAATTTTGCTACTGGTTTATCAATTTTATTGAAATCTTCATAAATTAATGGTTAGTTTAATTGATTCTTATCTAGGATATGTTAGTTTTCCAATTCACTGATTTTTTTGCTCTTACTTACCTTTCTTTTTTTTCTTTGAGTTTAATTTGCTATTTAACTTCTACCTCCCTGAAATCAAGGCTTGAATAATTGATGTTTAACATTTATTTTATAATATATATATATAGGCAAAAACACTTAAGTGTATATGTTTGCCCCTAAGGGCTGTTTTAGCTAATTCTCAAAAGCTTATGTGTGTCACAATTTTATGCCATTAAGTTTAAAATAATTTCTGATTTCTATTTTGATATCATTAAAATGTCATGGGTTATTCAGAAATGTGCTGTTTTTGCTTTATTTGCTAGCATTTGGAGATGTTTAAGTTACACATTTGTTATTAATTTTTCAGCTCATACCACTCAGGCCAAAAAAATGCTCTTCATGATTCCAGTGATTTAAAATGTATTCAGACTTCTCTGTTTCCCAATATGTGATCAATGTTTACAACTATCATCTGTACTCTTGAAAGCAAGGGTATTATGCAGTCATTGAGTGCAGAAACCTATACGTGATCATTATGTAAAATTTGTTAAGTAAATTTCCAAATATTTTATATTCTTAATACATTTTTTCTCTGTATTTCTATTAGAAATGAAAAAGTATGTACAAAAATTTTCCATTATGATTATAGATTTATTTATTTCTCCTGCACATTTTACCAACTTTATATCTTGTCGGAGACCAGCTCCAGCTGAGTTCAGGGAACCCCAAAGGTGGAGACAGGGTCGGCAATTGGGGGAAGAAGAAAGAGAGAGAGAGAGAAAGAGACTGGACTCCAGTCTAGTGCAGAAGCGATGTGTGTTATTGGGAATTACAACTGGTCTTTTATACACAAAGACAGATGTGGGAGGGGTGTCCCCCACCCACCAGAAACCTTAATCCATGAAAACTTAATCAATGATTGCCTTTAAACCCTTTTCATATGATAATCTTAAAATCTCATAACAAAGGATAACCTAATCCGTGACTAACATACTATATAAACCTTTTTCATCTTAAGCTGATTGATTTATGACAAGTTAAACAATTCTATAGAAGCTTAAGTATTTACTTTACAAATGAAAGTGGCCCATCCCAGAATGTTTGGAATGTGGCCCAGTTCAAAGTTCACAGTGGGCTACCTGCAAGTAACCTAGCCACATTCTTTCAACAAAATGGCTGTCTTCTAAAACTATATTCTACAATTTACACCTTCAGTAAATCCTAAGATCATGACCCAGAAGCCTGTGACCAATCCTAAAGCTCTTAGATGTGACACAAGTTTGAATTATAAGTTGTGTGAAAGCCAAAACTGCAGTTTGTGGAAGAATGGGAGCAATGAACTTCTAAAGTTAGTTTGTGTTTGTCCTGATCTCAGATTTTTATGTTTGGATCTCACAGGAGCTTAATCTAGTTAGTGCTGAGTAGAAAGGGGGAGGAAATGGGGTCAATAGCTCCTGAACACATCCTAGTGTTCTCGGGGTCAACGGCCCTTCCTGATCCCTAATGCTCAGTGGGCCTCCATGGCCAGCTCCCAACAATATCTTATACATTTTAAAGCTAATTTGTTTTCTCTTATACATTTAGAATTGATATATCTTCTTGTAGAATCCATCCTTTTTTCCAGTAAGAACTGCATTTTTTATGTCTATTTATGCTCATGCTTTAAAATCTTTGTCACAGGTTAATAGAGGTGATTCAACCTTCTTAGTGTTTTTACATCATATGTTTCTCTTTTTTTAAAACTTTCAAATGTTCTGTCTCTAGTTTATAAGCCTTAAATAGTTGTTTTTGATAGTGATGATGCTGTTATTATTTTAATGCAGTCTAATGATCTTTTTTTTCTTAACAGAATAATATGCTCAATATCCATTTCATATGATTACTGATAAGTTTAGTTTATATCTACCAACTTAAATTTTTTTATTTGTACTATTTTTCCTTTGTTTCCAAAATTTTTCTTATTTAATTTCATTTGCTTTCATCACATAACCTTTTGTTGTTACATTTTATTATTTTGATCTGACAACAGTATATTTTTTAATGCTCCCTGACTTAAATTCTAATGTAAATTATGCATTACACTTTGAATATCTCAAAGACATTACAATGCTATGTCTCCACTTACTCCTTTTCTACATTTTGTGCTATTTGTGTCATATGTTTAAATTCTTCATATAGTTTAACACAATATTTTATTAGTTTATTATTTCAAGCATATAGCATTTGTGTTTTGATGCTTTATTCTTTTCTCCAAACTAGACGAATATCAGAGATCATGTTCCTTCTACATAAAGACCTCTCTTTAGAAGTTCTTCTAATTTAGATCTGTTGATAGAGAATTCTGATATTTCTATATAGACAATTATTTACTTTAGATATTTTGAAGAGGAAATTTAATGTATTTTAGTTTTCATTGTTTCTCTGAGTATTATCTTTTATTTGAGAAAAATATATATGATATATAAGATACATTTATTTGAGAAGAAAAATATAAAATACATCTGTTTAAAAAGTCACTAGGTAAATGTTAAAGTGAAAAAACAAGTCTTAATGGATTAAGACTATTGATTAAAATGGGTTAAGAAAATGAATCAGGAATAAATTTTAAGTGAGACAGAGTATAGTTTACTCTTCCTAATTAATGTTATTACTTGTGAAAATTAAAGCAACAGAAATACCTCAAAGAGAGGAAAAAGCTGAAAAACAAATATTTACATAAATATGCTGTGCAGTACATCAAACCTTGTATTGAATTTAGTGCTATACATATTTTAAGTACTTTCCTCAGAGTTTTCTGAAAGTGTTCTGTGCTTCCAGTCTAACACTGATGATAGGCAAAATATTCTGGTCCTAGTTCAAATCACTGGCTCAACTTCATTGAGAAAAATATTTTTCTCCTTACAGGTTTAACATAGTATTAAGGATGAATCTAATTAGAAGATGGGAAGAAGAAAAAGAAACAGGAACAGAGATAAGAAAAATGTAGATCTCAAAGAACCTAGAAGGACAATACTTCAGTTGTAAGAAAAACTCAGAATTAGAATCAAAGCAATTTGATTGGACCTCCAATAGCTGATTCTGCCTACATGAATGTTACCAAGCCATTTAAAATTTCCTTGTTTCAATTTTATCATTTTAAACACAAGGAAATTATTTACCTTGTATATTTATTGTAAAGATTATGGAGGAGTCATCTATACAAGAAAAGAATAGTAAAAAAAGAAAATGAATATAACAATTTAGGTGGACACAGAAATAGTTTGAGATAGCCAAACTTTTCATTTTTAATTAAAAAGTCATAACTGTATACATTTAAATCCATTACTATATCAAAGTTAGGCATATCAAGTATTAGACAATTAAAACGCTTATTTCATAAACATTATACGAAATTAATTCATTGCCAAGGGATCTTACTTCTTTATGAACCCTGAAACAGATTTTGAGTTTTATCTGCATTATATTTCTACATTTTCACTACTGTATTAACTACATTCTGCCTAAGTAAACATACTCAAAGCTTTAGAAGTAGGTTGACTGAATCAATGATGGAAATATAATGACCAGGCGCCAACATCAAGCTGAAAAAACAAGTACTCACATTCTCCATATGAGATGAAACTATGTGGTAAAGAGAAGGATTCAATGGGTCTGGGCTAATGTGGTAGAAACCTGATGGATGTAGTTAAAATAATGTCCAACTTTTTAAACTAGCACAAGTAAAATAGAGCAGGGGCATTTGATTTCATTAAAAGGGAATTCAGCTTTAAATCAAACTAAAAAATATAAGTTATAATATCGAGGTTGTGCAGTAGATTGTACAAGAAATTGGTTAATACTTTCAAAGGGCTTCATCCTGTTAAAGCTACAATAATACTTGCATTGGACCAGGTTAAAATTATAGAGATATCAAAATTCAAAGAGGAAAGTCAAATGGCTTTTTCGGGTCAGAAAGTTTGGAAATCAAAAACTCATGTGTTTTCTTTTGTTCATAAGAAATAAAATATGATCTTTTATTTTTCCTCCCATCTAATATATCAATACAGAAACTTTTGCCAAGCAAAGAAGATAAACATTTGACTTGCTTTTGGTAAGTTTTTCTCTTTGTTTTTCTTCTTAAGGGCAATCATGCTTTCCATTTTTCTGTAATACTGGAAATACTTCATTGTATTTTTCTTCTCTAAATGTCAACTTATTCTGCTTAATTAAATCTTACAAACACTCTCTAAACTGTATTTTTTGTTTAAATTTCAAGGGAATTTATGCTTTAATTTCTTTTCCACATACATTCTAAATTATTGTTTCAACACTCTCTAACTCTTATTTCCTGCTGCTTATTTTAAAATTAAAATAAAAATGTTCTGTTTTCAACATTTTTCTTTTTGATTAGGTATTTGATTTTGAATTATATTAGAATAGTGTTTTCTTCCTATTGTTTCTTAGTTTTATATATTTTGATTTATCTCAGTTTTTTCCCAATATCAACAAAAACATAACTCCTGGGAAAGGTGTTTCCTTCTGTTTTTCTTGAAGATAAGGAAATATTTTTAAAATCATGTCTTCTATTTTTTATGATATAAACACTGTATGCCAGTTTCTTTATTTACAGTATGGCTAGTTTTTAAAATATAAGATGGTTATTATTAAGCTAACCAGATGTGAAAACTGAAACTCACAGAGGCTAAAGTAACATGATTAGTTAGTTAGCAGAGCCCACTAGTTATCTAGTAATGGAACCAGAATTTGAAGTCATTACTATGACAATGTTTTTTTTGCTCCACTTTTTTCATCATTTAGAGTTTTGCTGCTGGTCTTAGTTTTCTATCTGTTCCCAAGTATTCAAGTTATCAGTAACATGACAAGTTGCCTAGTTAGTGAATAGTGCTTTATAAGTTGAAAGGGTTTTTTTTTATATGATATAATTTACATTATATCATATGTATAAAGAGAATACAGAACCAAACACTTTTAACCATAAAAGCAGAATGTGTAAGTGGTTCTCTTTTGGAGATATGATTATAGGTAAATTTTAGTTTCTCCTTAATGCTAATCTGTGTTTTCTAAATTTTCTGCAATATATACACATTATTCTTTTATACCTTATTTTCAAGAACAACTATTATTACATATACCAATGGGTGCTTAAATAATTTGTCTCTACTTAAATGTATACCACTTATGCCTAAAACTGGAAACTCAGAATAATAGCATAAAAGGAGATCTAGGTTTAAATGTTGTCTTGCTGCCCAGTATTTAACTCTTAGATTTATGAAGTTTAAAGAGATAGCTTAAAAAAAAAAAAACTTCAGGAAGAGATTAAACAAGAAGAGCAACTTTGAAAAATACCATTTTATCAATTGTTTTGAGACTCTGGGGTGTATTCTATGTTATAAGGATGGATATCAGGGCACCCTAGAGTAGATTTTGTTTGGGATACAATGACAAGGAGAACCTGTGTGGCACTGAGTGGTTGCTATCTTAAATTTACTTCTGTTTTGCTTTGGAAATGTGATGTGTCTAAGCGTCCTGTCAACTCAGAAGCATACAGTTTACTGAATTTCTTTATGTTTGGAAGTTATGGGACATACTACAGGAAGTGCAAGTTTGTGAAGGGTTGTTCAATGTATCCAATGAGAGTTATTCACTTCATTCTCAGGTGAATCAACAGAGACTTCTCTGTCTTTACACTGCCCCAAGAACTTCTAACTAATATCTACAATATTTTTATACATTGTATTTTATTTTTCGTTATTTATTTTAGAGTTGTAGGGTACCTAAGAGGATTTTCTACATAAGTAGATTTTGTGCAGGTGAAGTTTGGGTTTCTAGCAAGCCCTCTCATCCCGGTAGTGGACACTAGTACCCAATGGGTGGTAGTGTGCCCCTTATATCCCATGCCGCTCTCCCTACTTCCTTTGGCAGTGCCCAGCATTTGTTGTTCTTGCCATTTTGCTTTTGTGCCCAACATTTAGGGCCTGCTTATGAGTGACAACATGTGGTATTGAGTTTTTTGTTTCCATGATAGTTCATGTGTAATGACAGTCTCCTGTTGCTTCCATGTTGCTGCAAAGGACATGATTTTGTTCTTCTTTGTGGATGTGTAGTATTTCATCATGTATAAATACCACATTTTCTTTATCCATCCCTCTTTAGATGGGCGTCTGGGTTGGTTCCTTCTTTTTGCTACTGAGAATAGTGCTACAAAAACATGTGTGTGCAGGTGTCTTTGTGGTAGCACAATTTATGTTTATCTGAGTATATTCCCAGAAGTGGGATTGCTGGGTCATGTGGTAGCTTAATATTTAGTTCTTTGAGAAAACACCATACCACTTTCCTCAAAGCTTACATCCCACCAACAGTATAAAAGTGTTCCCTTTTCCCCGAAGGCTCACCAATACCTGTTTTGTTTTGACTTTTAATGATAGCTGTCCTGACTGATGTGAGGTGGTATCTCATCACTACAAGATTTTTGTAATGATAGTCAGATCATGGTTTCTTAAGAAACTCTTTCTATTAAATTTCTCCCAAAAATGTTTCTGTGATGTTTTTATGTTTCTATTCAAAATTCAAAATTCTATTCAAAATTTGTTTTATTCAAATTCCATTTGTTTTATATGAATTTTCCTCCTAATAAAAGCTATAAATCCCATAGAATGTGGTTATGTAAGTTTAGTCAATAAATTTTATAAACTTACTTCCAAAAATCATTCAGTACTTATAGAGGGCCTGGAGAATTTATTGCAGTTAACTCTAAATAAGCAGGTTGTTGTTTTATTTATGCCAAGGAACTGGAATAATCAGAGGTTTGGCAGGGGTGATAAAAATGTTTAAAGAATTGAAATTTTTCTCAATAATTCAAATATGTCAGAACACTATTTTTAGAAGACAACTTGAAATACCTCTTGAGCCATCTATGTAAATAATATGATAGTTGAAACAACTTTTTAGTTTTCCAAAGCAATAAAGAATTAGACTTTTTAAAAATTAATAAAATATTATAGAAATATACCAGTCTGTAGTACATAATTAAAATCTACTCTAAAGGCATACATAATGCACTTCTGCTACAGCAAATGCATTGTCTTTGTTTTTAAATCATCACTGAAATGTGGCTTTGAAACAAGCAGCAAATAAATCCATTGTGGATCACCAAAAGCAATATCTGTACATATGAAAAAATAATTATGGTAGAAACTATGAGGCTAGGGTTAGTGAATTAGGATTATCAGTAATTCTGTTTTTTTGGTTTGGGTTTTTAAGAAATAATTGGTAAAAGTGTTCAGAGAATAAAAAAGGAGAGAGAAAAAGTTGAAGGTCTCAAATATTTTGTTGAATGGAACAATCAAGAGATAGGAAATGGTGTTTGTCTCAGAAGTTGTATACAGGTGGTTCGTGCAACTTTAACAATGGTTTTCTAAACCATTAGGTCATCATGAGCACTATTTGTTCTGCAAAGTGTTTTCTGTGTTCTCTGTTGCCTTAGGTCTAAGCCTTCTCATTTGTTTCTGCAGTTGGAGAGTTCAATTAAGGGGTATATTTGGAATTGTGTGTGTATATATATATATATATATATATACAGAGAGAGAGAGAGAGAGAGAGAGAGATAAACTGAGAAAAGTTTCCAGGAAGGTATCCTATAGTGCTTGTTAAAGATACTTGTGAATCCCATCCTTGCTGCTGATGAGGTGGTCATGAGAGAAATGTCTCCTTTGCGTACATGTGTATAAAAGAGGATAGAATTTAAAATTATATCCCACATCAAGGCCAGGTGCAGTGGCTCATGCCTCTAATTCCAGCACTTTGGGAGACTGAGGAGAGAAGATTACCTGAGCCCTGGGGTTCAAGACAAGCCTGGGCAACTTGGCAAGACCCCATCTCTACAATAAGTCAAGAAATTAGTCAGGTGTGGTGTTTTGCACCTGTGGCTCCAGCTCCTTGAAAATCTGAGGTGGATCGAATAAGCCCAGCAGGTCGAGGCTGCAGTGGCTGTGAGCATGGCACTGCACTCCAGCCTGGGGCACAGAGTGAGACTCCGGCTTAAAAAAATTAATAAATTGAAATAAAAATAAATAAATAAGATGATACCCCACATCAAACAATTTTATTTTGTTGTTCTCATCCTCGAATTTGCTACAGAACATAAACTTTATACCAAGAGAATCTATTTTTTTTCTAAATTTTATGTTGCATAATTCACCTCAGAGTCCTACATTGCATGTTGATGTTTGATGCAAACTAACTGAAACAAAGTAAATATTGTCAAAATTATATCAGTAGCAATAACAAGGGGGAAATGTTGAGTTTAAAAATTATGACTCTTTCTATATTAAGAAGCATAATAATTACCATACTTGCAGGCAAGGCACTAGTCACATTAATCTGACACAAGGAAATGTGGGTCTCTATAAAAAACATTTGAAACAATAAAGGACCATAGAAACTTGGAGTTATTTGTATTCAAGTGAATACATTTACTATTACATGGTTTAATTTTCAAAAATACAGACAATATGAATAAAATATAGAAATATTTAATTAGCATGTGACTCTTCAAAATGAGAAGCTTGTAACATCAACAAATAGTTAATACATATATACAGCAAATATGCATCATACAGTAGCTTTTAAATATTGTTACTATTTATCATAAGGCTAATTATATATGATTAATAATAGCTATTATTGTCATTAGCATTTATTTCAAACACATTAAGTTGTATATCAAAGTAATTATAATACAATTAGCCTTATTTTATGTTTGTTACAAGTACTACATTAAATTGCTTTAATAGATACAGTTTCTTTCTGCTTAATATTTTAACCTCATTTTATTATTTTCACAAAACAAAAGTTTAGTACATTCTTCAAACACATCTCTAATGTTGTCAAATTTCATTTGTGAAATAAAAAATACCTTTAATAAGACACACTGAATTAATGCATGTTTTGTGATCAGAGGCTTAAATGCATAGTCTTCATTTTGTAACAAATAATACATTCATTCAATGTTCAAAATTCATTGTTTTGTGTATATTAACTTTAATCATCAAAATATGCATATATTGTTTGCTCTTTTTTAATCCAGAAAGTATCTTTTTGCCCACAAACTGCTCCAAATTAATTTCATTTCTAAGGAAACAAGCACTGTGCTGTATTATGATCATTGTTTTATTATGTTGTAGATTTATGGCAGAAAAAAGAAGAGAATGTCAAAGCAGAACCCGTATCCAGAAGCTGGTGACCCACTGCAAGACTTCTGTAGATGAATGCCAAACTATGCCTCACAGCCCTAAGTGCATGTATATTTTGCATATCTGCTTTCATACCTGATAATCTAGTCTAAATTTAGGCCAAAATCACAGAAAACAAAATTACATTTTTCCCCCTGATAACTACATATATGATGCCCAGGATTCTGTCTAAACTAAACCAAGATTCTGATTCAATTGTCATATTAAATTGGTATCAGTCCCTGAAGCAGTGGGATTACTCTTTGCATAGATATTGGTATACTTTCAAGAGAACTATTTGAATAGTTTTGTTTTGTTTCAGATGTGAAACAATGCTAATTTGAAGAAAAGCCAAATCCATAAATCTATTGGTCATGAAAGAATTAGGCAATAATACATATAGATTACATGGAAGGAACCCAGAAATTTAAAGCAACATCTCTCAAACTACTCTCTGCGGAAAAATATTTCTTTAGAAAAAGTGAAATGAACTAAATCAGTTAATAAAATTAAATTGCTAGCAAAATAATAATATTAACCAACTTACTCCATTTTCTTTAAAACTTTCATCTTAGTTACCTGCCTTACCTAAGAATCAACGCCTATGTGTAATTACAGTAACGTTCCCATGACCACAGACCCCCAGCTTTGTCTCCTTTGGGCAATTTATGCTGACCGTTGCCTGCTGACTGTTACAGAACTCCTTCACAATTAGTTCCATGTAATTGTATGCTTTGTTAACTGAAATCAAATGTTAAGCTTTGACATTTTCATAGTTTGTTCTTATATTCTGTTAGTGATCTAACCAAGGTAACTCCATTGTATAATGATTCTTCTTCCTTGTCTCTATGTAACTACCTTAAACCATAACTTAATAGCAGAACTCCAGGGACTTTCTGGACACTGACTATACCTAACAATCAAAGCTCCCTAACAATCAAAGTTCCCATTTTGGTTGCCAAGTTGTTAGTTAATAGTTGCTATGGTCACTAAGTTGCTATGTAGCCAATATTGCAGATTTTACCTATAAAAACTTGTCACAAAGTGCACCAATTTGTCAAGAGTTTTTCTGGCATTTGCCTACTCTTGACCTGTGCCTTAATAAAGAAGTCTAATTAAACATCAGTTTGCAAGTATAACTTCTTCTTGCTTACTCTGTCATAATAAAAGCATATGGGATAAAGTTATAAAGCATCCAAAAAAATATTAGTAGAAGAACTATTATCTTGGGTAGTCAAAAATTTCTTAAACTCACACAAAAATCTTTATGCAATATAAATTTATAAGTTGGACTTCAATAAAATTAAAAAACTGTGTTTATCTAAATATTCTACTTGTAAAACTAAAAAAAGAAACCCAAGATACATATAGAGAGAAGATATTTGTAATATATATATTTGTCAAAGACTCATAGAGTATATATCAATATATCTCTGTGTGTGTATGCGTGTGCATGCATATTCTTTCCAATCCAACATGTTGTATCACTAAAACCCCATGAGAATGGCTAACACTAGAAAAATAGATAGTAAATATCAAGTGCTGGGAGAGATGTGAAAAATGTAATCCTTTTACAGCATTGGTAAATTGTTATCATCACTTTAGATAAGTTAGGTAATATCTATTAAAGCTAAATATGCATATTATCTATGACAGCAATTTTACCCTGGGAATTATCCCCAACAGAAATGTATTTACATTTTTACTAAATAATATAACAAATATTTTGTAATAGTTAAAAACTGTCAAGCATTCAAACGTCCATCCTTAGAATGCATAAACTGTGCTATTTCCATCATAGATCATGTGAAGCCAGTACTACCTGACACAAAAACTAGGCAAATTAGTACAAAAAAGGACAGACCAATGTCTCTCAAACTTAGACATAAAAATCTTCAACAAAGTATGAATAAATGGAACAAACAATGTATACAAAATACTACACACCCTGGCCAAGTTGTACTTATTTCAGTTATGCAATATCAGTTCATTATTCAAAAATTAATCAATGTAATCCACTGTATCAACCAACTAAGGAAGAAAAATAATTTGATTATGTTCATTAATCTAGAAACTCTGTCACCTATTTCTGATAAAACTCTCACCAAATTAGGAATAGAGATTTTTCAAAATGAGTAAACGACCTCAACTTTATAAAAAACACCAGCGAAAAACCTGCAGCTAGTATCACACTTAACAGTGAAAAATTGGATGCTTTTTAAAAATTCTTAATGACAGCTGCTCTCATCGCTTTTATTCAACATGGTACTAGAAAGTTTACGAGCACAATAAGTCAAGCAACTAAAATATATTTGTAGAAATATAAATAATAAACTGTCCTTATCTTTAGATAGCATAATGATCAACATAGCATTATGCCATTTTATAAAGATAGCAGTTCTGTAAATATTAGACTCATAAAACTATTTGTGTATACTCGCACATACACACATATATTAAAAGTAGGTATTCCAGGAAACTATTTGAGATATGCTGAATTAGTGAGTTAAGACGATGTGAAAAATCTCTAGAAAATCCTTGGAGACTTCAAATTATCAAAGATCTGAAAAAGCTCTGAAATATAGACCAGAGTAATTCAAATTGATCAAGTTTTAGAATATAAGTATCTCTGAACAATTTCATTACTCACTTTTTAAAAAGAAAGAGGTTATAATAACATCTTTTAGATTTATTATTAATATTAATATGCATATAACAGTTTAGAAGAAAATTTGCTACTGGTTAAAACATGGTTTGAGGATATCCTGTGGATTTTAGTTGTTCACTTTATGTTTATTCTTCAGCTATGTAGATAATCATCTGTAAACTATGGAACATGAGGACAGTTAGCAGAAAGAGCTTTGTGATGACAAAAGCAACATCTAAAAAGTGAAAAATGCTTTCATCCAGACTAAAAACATCATTTGTAAACAAATGTGGTAGAAAATTATAATGTTTATTTTGTTATATACCATTACAAGGTATGGGACTCTAATACTCTGCAGGAAAAAAAAACTAACAGATGAAGACCTCTGTTGTTAAGTAGGAAACTTAGCATGTTTATGCTTTCTATATCTATTCTGACTGTGTGATAAGCCTGAGGACTTAGTACCTAACTCTTGCTAATATATTTGCGTAGAAGCATGAATTTATTAATGACTCATTGTCAGTCTAGAATGTTCTTATTAGAATATAAGCTAATAGAGGTGGGTTAGATTTTATTTTTTTAGTTAAGATTAAATCTAAAAACATGAAAATATATAATTCTCTTCTTTGGTTACTGGTTTTCCTAAGAAGGTATTGAATTTTGACTTTTTTCTTTAAGCTCTGTAAATATTGCTATTTGGGCTGACAATCTCCCTGATATATTAGTTTCATTTTTTTTCCAACTGAGTTCCTTTTTCTTGTGATTCTTACTACATTTATGACCTCCACAGGTGGATTTATTTTCCTGTTTATTCTAGTCTATTGTACACTTACCGATATAATATCATTCACACATTCCACAAATGTGCAGTTTGCCTTCCTTTCTAGATCATTAATCTAATATTAAAGAAGATTACAACTCATGCCAATCACTGAAGAACTTTCACAATTTCTACATTCCGTTCAATGACATGTGCCATTATTCTTTCTTTATGAATTCTGGGCCTGTTTTCAATTCATAAAATTGTTCTTCTCAAATCCCATTTAAGCCTATTTTGCAAATATTATTTTGTAACATGGTGTCACATACTTTATAAATAGATATGATTTGACTATGGATAATTCACACAAAATCTGGAACACCTGATACATATTTTCAGAAAATAATCTATGACTATATATAATAATCTATATTTTAAGCTGTTCTTTTTTACAGACATTTGAAGCATCAAAGAAGCAGAGATAAAATTAGTTCCTAATAAATTTAGCCAATAGCATCACATACATGTATATATATAATTGTACAAATGTGTGCAGACACATACATAAACTATTTGCCATAACACATATGAACTTAGAGAACATTATGTTAGTGGAATAAGCCAGGTGCAGAAAGACAAATACTGTATGTTCTGACTTACATGTGGAATATGAAAAATCAAACTTGCAGAAACAGCAGATATGTGATAGCTTGAAGTTAGGAGAGAAATAAGAGGATTTTGATCAATGTATACAAACTCTCAGCCATAAGATGAATAAATTCTGAAGATGTAACTAATGTACAGCATGATAACTATAATTAATAATATGTATTATATACTTGGAATATATACTGTAAGAATAGATGAAAAGAGTTCTGACTACACATAACAAATGGTAATTATATAGCTATGTTAATAAACTTGATTGTGGTAATTCTTTCACAATATACACCTGCATCAAAATGTCAAGAGAGGAACAGGACCAGCAACATACCCCATATCTCATCAAATGAGTGATAATAATCACATACTACAAAGAAGAGAAAAATCAATCGGCCTTTGCTGGAACTAGCCAGACTCTCATCTGGATCACAGCACAGACCAAGGTAGCATTCAACACAAGTTAGAGGACTTAATTCTGTGCTCCTGCCATGGACTTGGAGGGCCCCTGAGACTTGTGGGATTCCAGTCCCTCATAGGAAGCTGCCTTAACCACAGCCATGCTCTGCCAAAACCCATGTGGAGTGCTGCAGGGAAAAGAAAAGTCCTGAGCAGCTCCAGTCACCTATATCCCCAGAATTCAACTGTTTTGTAACCAGTTTGGGAGGGCATGGGCCCTAAGGGCAGACTTCGTGGTGGCAGACAGCTTCTGGCTAGGGCAGGCTACCATGAGAATACCTGAAACCCTGAGGCCCACTGCACTTTGACATTCAGATAGCAGACTGCCTGAGGCTAAGGCAGGAAAGCTGGTGGGACTTATTGCCATAGCAACCTCTCACTTTCCAAGTAAACTCTTTTGCGCCTCAGTGGTCAGACTCCCTCATAATCCTCACTGGGGTAGCCAAAACTGCACACATGTGCAATGCTTGAGCGCCTTTCCCCCATCCCCTCACTCCCCTCAAGGGCTCAAAATAGGAAATTTGGGTAATCTCCAGAGCCCCTCCCTCTGCCTAGGTTGGCGAGAGGCTTCCTTGGAACAACACATACCAAGAAGAAAGCTCACAGCCACCTCACAGTTGGCTTGCTCCTGCAAGCACCACTTCCTGGCCAGAGAGCAGTAGAACAGCCCATCAGTACTGATATAATAACTCAGCATTGGGGAAAGTGTGATGCCAGATACCAGCTAACATCACTAATCCAAGCCACCTGGCCTCTCAGGATGCTGTGAGCCTGAGCAGGTACCCAGCACAGAATCACTGCAGTTGGCAACTGAGAAACTCACCTCACCAAGGCTGTATATAACCAAGGGATTCCTATAGTGCCTACAACAGCCCCCTGCTAACCTCAAATAAGAAGTCATAGTCTATCAAAATGAGAAGGAACCAGGAAAATAATTCTGACAATATGAAAAAACAGAGTTCTCCAACACTCTGAAAAGAACACCCTAACTCTTCAGGAATAAACCCTAACCAAAATGAAAACTTTGAAATTTCAGACATACAGTTAAAAAGCTTGGTTATAAAACTGCTCAAGAAGATTCAGGAGAAAGTTTAAAACCAACATAAATAAGTTAAAAAAAACAAACGATTCAAGACATGAATGAAAAATTCTCCAAAGAGATTGACAACTTGAAAAAAAACTCTGAAATTCTGGAAATGAAGGAAATGAATCATTCAGGGAAATAAAAAATGCAGTGGAAAGTTTTAACAGTAGAATAAAACAAGTAGAAGAAAATATCTCAGAACATGAAGAAAAGGCTTTCAAAATTAACTCAATCAGATAACAATTGAGAAAAAAGAATCAAGAGAATGAAAGACTGAAAGGCTCCAAGAAATATAGGATTATGTAAAACATCCAAATTTTAGAAGTATAAGTATTCCTGAGAAATAAGAGAAAACAATATGGAAAACCTACTTGAGGGAATAATTGAGGAAAAGTTCCCAGGCCTTGACAGAGATTTAAACGTCCAGATATAAAAAGTCCAAAGAACCCTCAGAAGATTCGCTGCAGAAAGGTTATCCCTAAGGCATATAATTATCAAGTTATGTAAGGTTAATGTGAAGAAAATTATTTTAAGAGCAGTGAGACAAAAATATCAAATAATTACAAAGGTAAACCTATCAGACTAACAGCAGAATTCTCAGAGGAATCTCTACAAGTCAGAAGGGATTGAGGCTTTATCTAAAATCTACTCAAACAGAATAATAGTCAGTCCAGGATTTTGGATCCCACAAAATTAAGTTTCATAAAATGAAGTAAAAATAAAATTTTGCTCAGACAAGATACAACTGAGGGAATTTGTTACCAACAGACCAGTTCTACCAGAAATACTCATAGGAGTTCTAAATACTAAAACAAAAGGTTGAAATGCACTGGTAGAAAAAATTCTGGCAATTATAAAGTTCACAGGCCTTATGGAACATCAAAACAATGAAAATAATAATAATAATAAAGAAACCATAGCAAGGGTACCTGCATAGTGAACATTTATATACCTAACCCTGAATTGTACTTCACATCTTTAAAATAAAAAAATTAAAAGTTAAAATAAATGAATAAATAAAGCAACAAGTTGCATCATTAATGAAATAGTGCCTCACATATCATTATTAACCCTAAATGTAAATGGTCTCAATGCCCCACTAAAATGATATTGACTGGCAGAATGCATTAAAATAAACAATCAAATTATCTGCTTTCTTCAAGAGATCCACCAAACACACAAAGTCTCCTATAGACTCAACAAACAGGGTGGGAAAAAAATATTCCATGCAAATAGAAACAAACAGGCGTACCCATTCACACATAGATAAAACAGACTTTAACTTAGCAACAGTAAAAAAAAGACAAAGATAGTTATTATATAATGATAAAAGGATCAATCCAACAAGAAGACATAACGATTTTAAATATATTTGCACTGAACACCAGCACTCCAGCTTTATTAATCAAATTATACTAGACCTAAAAAAAGAGAGATAACAATACAATAATAATGGGAGAATTCAATTCTCCATTGTCGGCAAAAGACAGATCGACAAGGCAGAACATCAACAAAGAAACACTAGAGTTAAACTGGAACCCAAATCAAATGGAACTAACAGACATCACAGAACATTCTGCTCCCAAAACACAGAATACACATTTTCCTCATTAGTATATGGAACATTCTCCAAAACAGACCATGTGATAGACCACAGATCTAGTTTCAATAAATTTTAAAAAATCAAAATCATATCAAACTCCTTCTCAGACCACAGTGGAATAAAAGTAGAAATTAACTTGAAGAAGACCTCGCAAAACCATACAAGTTAAACAATCTGCTACCAAATGATCCTTGTGTCAACAATGAAATCAAGATGAAAATTAAAAAATTCTTCAAAATGAATGACAAAAATGAAGCAAGCTATCAAACCTCCACAGCCAAAGCTGTGCTTAGAGGAAAATGTATAGTGCTTAAGGTCTACATTAATAAGACTGAAAGTTTGCATATTGACAACATAACATCACATCTCAAGCAACTAGAAAAACATGAACAAACCAAATTAAAAGCTAGCAGAAGAAAGGAAATCACGAAAATCAGAACAAAAGTTAAAAAAATGAAATTAAAAAAAATACAAAGGATCAATGAAATAAAAAGTTGGTTCTTTGAAAAGATAAACAAAATTAATAGACCACTAGTTAGAGTAATGAAGAAACAAAAAGAAAGATTCAAATTAGCTCAATTAGAAATGAAAATGGAGACATTACAACTGATATGACAGAAATTCAAAAGATCATCCAGTATTATTATGAACACCTCTGCACAAACTAGGCAATCTAGAGGAAATGGAAAAATTCTTGAATCAAGAAGTAGAAACCTTGAATAAACCCATATCAGTAGAGAGATTGAAATAGTAATTAACAACAGCAACAACAACAAAACGCCAGGACCTCATGGACTCACAGCTGAATTCTATCAGACTTTCAAAGATGAACTAGTACTAATTTTACTGAAGTTATTACACAAAATTGAAGAGGAAAGAATTCTCCCTAGCTCATACTATGAAGACAGTATCACCCAAAGACAGAAAAACACACAACAAAAAAAGAAAACTACAGATCAATCTCCCTAATGAGCATAAATGCAAAAATTAAAAACAGAATATTAGCAAAGAGACTTCAACAGCATATAAAATAAAATCCATCACAAAGTGGGTTTTATCCCAGGGATGCAAGGGTGTTTCAACATATGCAAGTCAATAAACATGATCCACCACATAAACATAAGTAAAACCAAAAATTATATGATCATATAAATAGATGCAGAAAAAACATTTGATAAAAATCAGCATCCCTTCATGATTAAAAGTCCTCAGCAAAATAGGTGGAGAGGGAATATTCTTCAAAATAATAAAAGCCATATAAGACAAACCCACAGCCAATGTCACCCTGAACCCGACTGGAGCTGGTCTCCGGCAAGTGGCGCCTGAATGTGGGACCTCAAGGTAAGCTTTCTTTTCCTTTTTCGGGATAGATATGACCTCACCCAGTGTGCCACAAACCCCTCTGTAGAAACAGGCAGAGCAAGGAAGGGTGAGCAGTTTAAGAGCCATGATAGAATCATGGGCCAGAGTGAATCTAAAGAAATGAACATGTCTACTAGTATTTTGAACCTATTGTCCAATAGAGGAACCAATTGGCTTGCCTTTTGCATTTTGTATGCCTTAGCTTTATGGAATATTATCCGAGATGCTTTAAATCCACAGCACGATTTCTCTAAAATTCCGCTCAAAAATAAAGACACTCCCCTGCTGGCCGTAGCCTCAGTGCCTCCTTTAGATGATGAATTTTTCCCCGAGGAGGAAATGGAATTCGAGGAGGAAGTGATTGGGTATTATAAGTGAAAAAATCCTGGTAATGTTGCCAAGGTACCTCCTCCCATACCCTTTATTAGAAATAAGATGAAAACACCGAAATTCACACCTGGGTATGTGTCTTCGGCTAATATAGGAATGCAGGGAGCTAGAAAAAAGGCTGAGAAAGAGGGAGATTTTACCTTGTCTTCTTGCTTTCCAGTAATTTATATGGAAGAAGGCACAGTAAATGAGGCTCCTCATTGGGAGCCGCTACCATATAAATTGATTAAGGAACTTAAAAGAGGCTTATACTCAGTATGGTCCTACGGCTCCTTATACTATTACTATTATGGAACAATTTGCCACTCGGTGGATGACACCACAAGATTGGCAACAACTTGCTAAAAGCTGTTTGTCAGGAGGAGCCTATTTACTATGGAAAACTGAATTTGAAGATCAGGTAAGGATACAGAGGGCTGTTAACCAGCAGAGGGATCCAAATCAGTTTCATATTTCTAGCAATATGTTGCTAGGAAAAGGAATATATGAGTCAACTGATAGTCAAATAATCTTACCCAAGGAAATTACTAACTCCAGACCTCTAAAAGATTTATATATTCAGGGAGTTAAAATTAAAGGTCTGTTAGATACAGGGGCTGATGTTTCTTGTATTGCTGGGAAAGACTGGATGTCTTCCTGGCCAACACAAGTAGCCCGATCAGGACTCATTGGTATGGGTCGAGCGCCCTCTGTAGTCAAAAGTTCTCAAATCTAAAATTGGACAGATAACGAAATTTCAGGAACCTTTTGTCCCTACATCATTCCTTCCATCCCCCTTACACTTTGGGGATGCGATATTCTTGCTCAAATGGGCATGCTTCTGTATAGTCCAGATGACAAGGTGTCAGCACAAATGCTACAAATAGGATATGATCCCTTAAAGGGACTTGGAAGGAACAGACAGGGCATAAAAGGACCTGTTCAGGTTGTAGAGAGGAAAGACCAGTCTGTTATTGGTTAACCCAAAGACTGAGATGGGTGGCATGAATCCTGTTGAATAAAAGGAATAGACTGGAGAAAAATGGAAACAAAATAAGGGTTTTCACTTCCTTTGTCCTCTACTATTCCTCCTACAACACCAATTCCTGCCTTCCCTACTACTCTTGTTTCTTGTAATCTGTTCTGTGAGTCCCTTCACCTTTATCTGGGAAGGAAGGGCAGGCGTCTATGGCAGTGGAGCCTAGCTCTAACTCTCAGTCTTTCAATTTTACCTTCGGAGAAAGGGCAGGTGCCAAAGGCCATGGCACCTGACCCCAGCCTCCAGTCTTTCTCTTTTACCTTTGGAGAAGGGGTGGGTGCCAAGGGCCATGGCACCTAACCCCAACCTCCAGACTTCTCACCCCCCCCACATATCTCTTCTCAAGGGGGTGGCTCAGACAAAAGGATGTTAAAAATTCTTCTTTGTTGTCTTCTTGTGATAAATTTCTCTCAAGTTCAACTTTCCCAGACAGAAGTAAAGGAATCATATAAGTGAATCCTGTTAGCTAACTACAAAATAGGTGTTAATAAGCAGACTAGACTGGAAGGACAAGTTCTTTTGGATGTATTTTATCTCTCAGTTGGCAGTGGCGCAAGCTCCAAAAATTAGAAAAGGGCCCACAAACCCCTCAACTGTAACTATTGGACACAGCCTTTAAAGTCTTTAACAACTGGGAGGAGAAAAGAACGCAGGACCAAAAACTAAGATAAACTTACTGTGTGCAGTCCAGGACATTGAGGTGGGAGAAGAGCTCACTATCTGCTACCTGGATATGCTGATGACCAGTGAGGAGCGCCAGAAGCAGCTGAGGGACCAATACTGGTTTAAGTATGACTGCATCCGATGCCAAACCCAGGACAAGGTGATCTGCAACTCTTTCACCATCTGTACTGCAGAGATGCAGGAAGTGGGTGTAGGCCTGTATCCTAGTATGTCTTTGCTCAATCACAGCTGTGACCCTAACTGTTCAATTGTGTTTAATGGACACCACCTCTCAGCATACCCGCTTGCCCCTTCAATGATATGGAAAAGGACTGGTCACTCATCCAGCGAGATACTGGCA
>NW_007248788.1:211510-241329 GCF_000164805.1 Carlito syrichta
TTTTGAGTTGGAGTCTCACTCTGTCGCCCAGACTGGAGTGCAGTGGCCGCTCCCGGCCACCGCAGCCTCGACCTGCTGGGCTCCGGCAATCCTTCCACCTCAGCCTTCCAAGTAGCTGGAATTACAGGCATGCACTACCATGCCCGGCTGATTTTTTGATTTATTGTAGAGATGAGGTCTCGCTGCCCAGGCGGGTCTCGAACCCACGGGCTCAGGCAATCCACTCACCTCAGCCTCCCAAAGGCACGGGATTACAAGCTGAACCACCGAGCCCGGCGTGACTGGGGTTTTAATGGCTCTACGCTTGCTGCAACTAGAAGGCACTCCAATGAAAGGGTACCAGACAAGTCATTCAACCTCATTTATGGAGAGCCCTCACAGCCCTTCAACCAGTCAGCCCGTCTAGGCCTGTTGGACAAACTCAGCCGTACCACATTAGGGATGCTTGCAGTTCTCTTATGTGTTTTTAGTATGAAATAAGTACTAAGTTGTTAAAATTGAGTATCACAGCAATGTTTATAAAGTGTCTTGTATTGGGTATTTTTAACTAATTGTTTAACTAATGCCTTTTACGAAGGTTTTGTTATTCTTGAGCAGCCATCTTATTTGATGATTCTTGTATAATTGTCATCTCGTTGGTATGATGCATATGGTTTACAGATATTGTATGAGGCTAAGCTCTTTTAAAAAAACAGAAAAGATTTTTGGCAACTTTTAATTTTAGGAGTTACAGCTTTAATAGCTACTTTTGAGCTGTAGCATTATCTAGGGAAGTTCATACAACTACATTTGCTGATCGGCTGTCTAAAAACGTTTCTATTGCCATAGTTATTCAGGAAATCATAGACCAGAAGTTGGAAAGTAAGGTTAGTGCTTTGGAGGAAAGAGTTTTAGCAGTAGGGCAAGAACTTGTGACCTTAAAAAAGAAATTGGCTTTCTAATGTCACTCTGAGTTTAAATCTGTCCATACTTGGGACAAAGTAACTTGGAATTTTGAACCATTCAAACCTGAGTATAGACCTTACTAAATTACATCCAGAAATTCAGCATCATTTGCTAACCAAAAAACATTAATGTCTATATTCATCAATGTGGAAATTTGCGGAGCAGTGATTCTTTTGTTGCTGTGTTTACTCCCAATCATCTTCAGAGTTCTAAAGAAGAGCAATAAGGAGTTTCATGGTTTCGTGCTAAAAAATAAAAACGGGGGAGATGTTGGGAGCCGACCCTAGAGGCCCACTGAGCGTTAGGGATCAGGAAGGGCCGTTGACCCCAAGACCACTAGGATGCATTTGGGAGCTATTGACCCCATTTCCTAGCCCTTTCTACTCAGCACTAACCAGATTAAGCTCCTGTGAGCTCAAAACATAAAAACTCTGAGACCGGGATGAACACAAGCTAACTTTAGAAGCTCATTGCTCCCATTCTTCTGCAAACTGCAGTTTTGGCTTTCACACAACTTATAATTCAAACTTGTGTCACATTTAAGAGCCTTAGTATTGGTCACAGGCTTCTGGGTCATCATTTTAGGATTTATTGAAGGTGTAAATTGTGGAATATATTTTAGAAGACAGCCATTTTGTTGAAAGAATGTGGCTGGGTTACTTGCAGGTAGCCCACTGTGAACTTTGGACTGGGCTACATTCCAAACATTCTGGAATGGGCCACTTTTGTTTGTAAAGTAAATACTTAAGCTTCTATAGAATTGTTTAACTTGGCATAAATCAATCAGCTTAGGATGGAAAAAGGTTTATAGAATATGTCAGTCACAGATTGGTTTATCCTTTGTTATGGGATTTTAAGATTATCATATGAAAAGGGTTTAAAGGCAATCATTGATTAAGTTTTCATGGATTAAGGTTTCTGGTGGGTGGGGGACGCCCCTCCCACATCTGAATTTGTGTATAAAAGACCTGTTGTAATTCCCAATAACACACATCGCTTCTGCACTAGACCGGAGTCCAGTTTCTCTCTCTCTCTCTCTCTCTCTCTCTCTCTCTCTCTCTTCTTCCCCCAATTGCCGATGCCATCTCCACCTTTGTGGTACCCTGAACCTGGCTGGAGCTGGTCTCCGGCACTCCTCATCTCAAAGCCCTTAATTTAATTACATTATCTTTAGCCATGTTAGGCAATATGTTTTGGGAGATTTGTGCATGGAAATTTTTGTTGAAGATTGGCAATTAATCTACCTACCATACCATCTAATTGCAACTGAGACTAAGAATAATCTTGCCTTTGATTTCCACAGTAACAGTCTCCAGCTGTTCATTTGGGTCTACCCTAGCAGAAGGCTCGTGCAGAAGACAGCCTTAAACAGATTGAAGTCAAATCACAGCATGGACTAGCTTGTGCAAGTTCAGTTAGGCAGATGAAGTTATCACCTCATGTCTCAGGGTTGCAGCTTTGTACAAGAGAAGTTTCAAAGCAAGGTCTTTTGAAAAATGAGCTAA
The DNA here is from genome assembly GCF_000164805.1 of Carlito syrichta. NCBI lineage: Eukaryota > Metazoa > Chordata > Mammalia > Primates > Tarsiidae > Carlito > Carlito syrichta. Next base: position 213,961 of record NW_007248788.1, read on the forward strand.
AGCTAGGTCTGGAAACCAAATTCTGAGACAAATAGATATTTTTAAAAGCAGGCAGGCAGCTTTATCCTGAAAAGCTCAGCTCTTCTCCAGCTCAGTCCTGCTTCATAAAGTTGAAGGCAGGCCTTACCTGCATATTGCACTTCCCTACTTCTTATCAAGTGAATTGAACAGATGAGATCTCATTACTAGTAAGATTATATTATCTAGAAGAAGTGTGTGATCAAGATATTTTTGATTGGCTTATCACTGTAAAAGACACCTTATTTACTTTATGTACCCAAAAGTCCCAGGTTTTTTTAAAGATGCTGCTGCCTCCAGGGAAATCTGGTACAAGTCCTCAAATCATATCAGTTTTTGGTCTTTCTTTATAATACTGATGAGAGAAAAATCAATTCCCAGCCTGAGCACTGTCTGTGTGAAGTTTACATGTTCTCTGGTTTTCTCTCACATCCCAAAGATATGCAGGTCAGGTGTATTAGCATGCCTAAACTGTCCCCATCTGAGTGAGTGTACGAGTCTGTATGAGTGCACCCTGTGAAAAGATGAAGACTTGGCTAGAATTTGTTCCCACCTTGTGTCCTGAGCTGCCCAGATGGGCTTTGGCCACCCACAACCATGAACTGGAAGAAGTGGGCTAGAAAATGAGTGTCAATTAAAAAATTCACAAAGTATACAACAATCATGAAAATGCACAACAATAAACACAGTACAAAAAACACTCAGCAAGCTAACCATATGTATGATTGTTTATTTTTGAACTGTGTGGTGGTATGAACTGCTCCTTGCAATACTCTACAAACACTCATTTTTTAAATCTAACCCACCACCATTGGAACTGCTGAGACTCCAATTCACAAAAATTGGGTAAATAATTCTTACTTGTCTTTATTAATTTTTCTTAAGTTGTATGTATAGCTCACATTTATTCCAAATTTTATATGAAATGCTTTTTTGCATCTTTATTTGAAAGTTTGGTGATGCTTTTGTGGTCAGAGATATGCCATAGGAACTTAACTCTTGGTCGTATTAATGATAAATGGCATAATTGGCTTTATGTTATTTCACTTAAAGTCATAATTTCCCAAAAGATAATAGGTGGTGTTAAGTAAGGACTGATTGTACTTAGCTAACACATGGAGAGATGGTGAATTCTCTATAGGCACTGATATTAGTCAGAAGCTTTTACACATTAGCAATGGCAAAAAAGATAAAAACAAATACCTGGGGGAAAATGTATTAACATTTTGATAAAATATTTTAAAGGCAGATCTCTCACCAACAGCAAGGTATTCATCCACTGTATACACATTTTTTACTTGTATAAATAGAAATGTATTATAATTAGTTTTATTTTTATAGGTAGTTAATTCCACCCTAGTTTGTTAAGGTAGATTTTACAGATCATCAGAATCTTTCTTGATGCTAAACCCTACCTCCTGAATTCAGAATAGGAGGTCCTGATAAGGAAGTGGAAGCAGAGGTTTATGGCAAAATAAGTAGAAATACAAAATTCTCAAGGAAGCATTAAGCTATAACAGCGCTTGTTTGTAATCTTTCAGGCACAAGGTTAGGCTATCATTTTATTTTGAGAGTAGTGGAAGGAAGTAGAAGTTTTGTCTCTGTTTTTTTGCTTGTCCCCCGGTTCTCTTGTCCACATCATATGGCAAGATATGACCACTTGAAAATGAAGGTTATATTGTTTCTCTTGAATCCTATCCTATTTCCTACATGTTGGACTCACTTGGTACAACTAAATGCTGCATACAGAGATTTAATGAATACTTTGGATGATCATGGTAACAAGACACTAATATGGCAGATTGAACTTTTCCCTCATGGGAGAAGAATCAGCTACTATATCACAGATTGGAATACTTAAATCCATGACCAGCACTAAAAGTAAGTTGAAGAAAGGAAAATAATTTCAAATGGAATGGCTATTTGTGCTTGAATGAACTATTTGTAAAATAATGTTTCTATTTTCATTTTCAAATATCAACAAGCAAGTCAATTGATTATAGATTAAGAAGGGCTCTTTAGAAACTTGGACAAAATGATACTTCTTTTTACATTGCCAATAGTTCGTGTATGCATAAGAATCATTTACCATCTTTTCAGTTCTTAGGTTTGAGTATAAGTCACTGTGAAACAGGTTTCTGCATGTGGCTGATAATGTTGTGTACTAATTCAGAATATGTTGTAGAGTAGATACATTTAACTTTATTAATGATGCATATTATTTGTTTTATTGTCTGAATTATTTGCAAAATCTGCCTATAGTCATGTCACCCTGAACATGCATGATTTTGTCTGAATTTATTTGCAAAATCTGGTTTGTTGTCCTTTTAAAGACGAAATAGTGTGTCTAAATCCAAATCACATTAATGGTATATTTTATAAATGTTACATATCCATGTTTTGTATAAATATAACTTGATTTCAAAAGCTATTAAACTAAATGTTTAAATTCCTACTTTGCAATGGCAATAAAATGTCACTGTAAAGAAGCAAATGCTTTCACATAGGTCATATCACTATTTTATGCTAATTAAAACTCATTTAGTTGTTGTTGACTTTTTTCATACTTTCATTCTGAGAGGACATCTCAGTTTTAGATCTTTGGGAACAGATAAGTTACAGCACAACTTTAAAAGATTCATGAAAATAGCTAATATCTGACTAGTTTGACTTTCTTTTTTTTCCCTCAATTATGATTAAAGAATTCTGACCTCTACCATTCATTTGCTACTAGAAAGCTTTTTCTTTATTGATTTAGAACGTATTTATATTTTGCATATATGTGCAACATATTGAATCACTTGTATTCATCAGTTTTCTTTGTATATCACTCAGGCCAAGAGTATGAAACATATGACTAGTGCAAAATTCATGAACACTGTAGGTAATTATTTTAAATGACATATCCTTCACTACCGGCAGAGATCCATTGTTCAAATTTCTATGCTTAGTTTTGGTTTTATAATAATTTATCCCAGTTAACTGTGTAGGATGACACATTAACAGAATTATGTCAGAGGATAATTTTGTATAAGATATTAAAACACTATACCAGTCAGTCCAAAAAGTTTAGACAGTATGTTGACTAATTTTAGACTTTTGATTTATATACATTATAATTTGCCATACCAGACATAGCAAAATATTTTCTGAAGAAACACCTGGAATGATAATTATTTTAAAAGGCCTGAAAAAAACTACGCTTTTGCTGGGTTTAGGTCAACAGTCAGCATTGGGAGTCTGATATATTGCACACCCAGGAAGGCATTTTCCCAATAGCGGATTTTAGCAAAATGGACAGTCCTATGCCAGAATAAAGTGCTTAGACTGACTCTGTATACTGTGTAAAAGTTGGGAAAAATCAAGAAGTAGGTCAACCAGTGTACTCATTACTTGCAACTGAAAATGGTAATATAAAAGCAAAAACTACAAAAATGTATTGAAAACTACTATACCTCAAGCTCTGTACATGTCTCCTTTCAAATATGATATCTTATTACCATACATTTCTTACATTGTAGAAATAAAAAATCTCAGTCATATTTTGAATCCTGTTGAGGATGATTTGAAAGGATATCTCTTTCCACCTGATAACCTTAACATAAAAAAAGGCATGCCACTCATCTAAAGATAGGAAAGTTTTCCTTGGCAATGAACTAGGAAAGAAATCTATCAAGAGACATTGTATGGCATTTATTAACAGTATATGTGACTATGGTTTTGCAAAAACTATACAAAAACATGCTTCAAATGAACATTTTTATAAATTTCTAACAACATAAATTTAAATTCTAATTTAGATTTATCCACAGAGATGATAAAATAAATGATACAGGTTTTTGTTTTCTTTGTACTTAACTATAGAGCTTTTAGATTTTGTAGGTATGTTTCTATAAACAAGTTGTCCTCAAATCTGTGTCTTCTCTAAATATTCTGTAAGACTTTTTAGATAAATGCATTTTTGATTTTATATGTCTAGTTTAGGATGTAGGAGTTCATATTTTTAATAAGCTCTCTCATTATTTCCAGCCACATTTGGAAAAACTCATTAGATTCCCTTTTTTGCAATCTCTCTGTAACACCAGAAGTCTCCTGTGAGCTTTCAGAAAGTGCTGGATTATAGTCAACTCATGGTCCAATTCTTTCACAACTGCTCTCTATGACAGTATTCTGTATTGTTTATTTAAGATAGAACCTTATATGTTAAGTGCCAGATGTAAGGGAGGAAAACTTCTCAATTTGTTATGACAGTTTGAGAACCTGTCTTGAATCTGTGCCCAGATGGGATCACTAAACTTCCATATGGAGGACACAGGAGTAATTATTTCTGGTCACGGCTGCTATTTTTTTTTTCTTAGAAGAGAAGCTTTGTATATTTATAGTTTTTGGGAAAATATTCAACTGATAATTCATAGTCAAGAAACAAAAAAGGATAGACAATCTTTCTTTGATCGACAAAGTTGAGCTAATAATAGCAATATGCAGCCTCAATCATAAGTGAATTTCATTGCACGCATTATAGAAAATGGACATTAGAGCATAATTATCAACGAGTTCACATCTCTCCTCTGGTTTTAAAAATAATTGACTTGTTAAGTGGTGTTATAGAGTATGAAGTTTAGAAAATAAGTGAAAACTATTCATCATAATAAATTTAATAATATTAGCTATAACTAATATATAATATGTAATATAGAATATAAAATGTCATGTTTACAGTCAACACTAAACTGACCTGAGAATTAACAGCATCAAAGATTACATGTCTTGCTGAGTTTACATACTAGTATATGAATATTTGCTGCTACACAACATTTAAACATGAGAATTGGATGGACTGCTGTAAAATGTCTGATGTGCCGTTTTCTCACTGATAGTAATATCCCTGGACCTAATGCATATTTGTTCTCCTTGGCAAGAGATTATTTGGAAAAATATTATTTTTGAAGAATATATTATTAGGAAATGTATTTTGACAATTGTTAAGTTTAAATTTGGCCTGGAGTTTTAAAGTTTCTAGCAAACTAAAAGATATGTCATATAGAAGTCAGCAATATCCATATTTTTAACATGTGAGTGGGCCATACTTTTAGTTTAATCTCATTTTATGTAAAGTGTTAGTTAAGGTAAATGATTTAGCATATTTGGTGTTTTACCAGTAAGATAATACTTCAGTTATTTATGGACCCTTGCTTGAGATTTTATTAAGATTTTTTTCCAAGCAGATATAGTTGAAGAATAATAACTAAGACTATGGGAAATCTACAAAATATGATAACTTTTGTAATGATAGATGTTTAACCACTGGCCTGCTAATTCAAAAAATTCTAATTTTTATCATTTGCCAACTTGAATAGCATAAATGCACAAACTATGGCTGATGTCACTCTACCAATATTATGCCACTAAATATGGAGGTAGATAGAGACACACACAGCTCTTATAAGCAGGTTTGACCTGGCTCCAGTACACCACTGATGTGATTAAACTGCCTGGATACCAATAGAAACTAATTCTTTTGTTTTTCCTTTTTTAACAAATTACTTCATGGGAAGCAGTTTCTTGTTCCATAAACACTTATGTGGACAAGAGACTCTAACAATGATCCTCAATTATTTTAGCTGCCTAGTGTTCACACTCTTGTACAACCTTTCCCCTGCATGTTGCCAGAAACTGTGGTTTGATTTTAACCAACAGAATACAGCAAAAGTGGTCAGATGACATTTCCATGATTATGTTACATGAGACTGTAATATTCATTTTGCTAGATATCTCTCTTTCTGGCCTAGGTAAAGCAAGTCCCATAAGCCAAAGAATTGATGACAACTTCAGACTGACAGGCAATAAGAAACAAGCCTTCAGCAGGCAAGTCCACAGGGAAGTGAACTCTGGCAACAACATGAGATTGGAAGTAGATCCTTTCCCAGTCAAGCCTTGAGATGAAACTGTAACCTAGATGGACAACTGGATTGTAACCTTACAGAGAACCCAGCTAAATTATGCTCATACTCCCAACCCATAGGACTTGTAAGGTAATCAAGTATGTTGTTTTGAATTGCCGTTTGTGGTAATATTGTTACACAGACATAGATAACTGATATAATTTACATGGTGCATACAATATAACAGACGCTGTTCTAAGAGCTCCAAAAAAAGTACTGTTTTAATCTATATAACAACTCAAGGATAATATTGACCTAATTTTGTAAGTTAAAAAATGAAGGTACACAGAGATTAAATAATTTGTCCAAGTTCACTGAGTGGCTAAGATTGGATTTGAACCCAGGCAACTGGGATCTTGCATTCATACTATTAAGATTTAAAAACAGTCAGCCAGGCTCGGTGGCTCAGCCTGTAATCCCGTGCCTTTTGGAGGATGAGGTGAGTGGACAGCCTGAGACCGTGGGTTCGAGACCCACCTGGGCAACTTAGTGAGACTTCATCTCTTCAATAAAAAAAAAAAAAAAAAAAAATAGCCAGGCGTGGTAGCCTGCGCCTGTAGTTCCAGCTACTTGGAAGGCTGGGGCGGAAGGATCGCTTGAGCCCAGCAGGTTGAGGCTGCGGTGGCCGGGAGCGGCCACTGCACTCCAGTCTGGGAGACAGAGTGAAACTATAACTCAAAAAAAAGAAAAGATTTAAAAACATTTGCTTGCAGTGACCCTGTGGCAATCTTAGTAAATCTGTTAGCCCAATCTAAAATCTTCAACCAGGATATATTATAATATACTTTAAAAAAAAAAAACTTTGTTAATGAAAAGAAGCTCAACAGGTTTGTATGTTATCCCCTCTGAATTACACTGAGGTATTTTCTCACAAACATTGTCAGGAATTTTTAAGCTTCCTGGCAAGCTCAGTCAAACCAAGAAATAGGATGCCTTATTGGTTAGATGAGGGAGGGCTGAGATTGGTTTCAGCCTCTCTGCAATCTGTAGGAAACACCGGCAGTGAAGATATCTTTGCCAGGAGACAATTTATGCAGGGTATTGCAAATATTTTTGCCAACATGTAATCATTGCTCCATCTTAACTATCCTGTTCCATAATTTCCATCCTTCACTTGAACTAAACAACCCAGATATCACCCAATGTTAAAATAAATTTAAAGGAAAACTATTAACTGGACTTAAAATATCCCTTTCATAAAGACAGCTAAGAAAATGACAATTGATTAAAAAATAAATGTCATGTTGCATATTATTGTACCATGTTATAATATGGGATATCACTTAAAGTTCTGTGACACTGAATAGTGTCAGATTATGGATGGCAGACGGGAGATCCCTTTTAGTGCAACAATTGTTTCCCTGAGGGAAATCAGATATTCTTTATGCATTAAGTGGCAATCTCATCCCTGTTCTAGTACTCAAATTGCCTAAATTATTAAATATGTAATGTGTTTTCCATATTCAAAATACAAAAGTGTGATTTATTTGTTTGCAACAACCTCATTAAATTGCCTACATGTTTACCCTTCCTTACCATTCAGAGTACTCCAGTCATTTTAACAGGCACCCCAGCCCTGAATATATTTTCACACAACTATATGTCTTCACTCATCTCCCTAATCTACCGTTCCTACTTGACTACCAGGTAAACCATTTCTATACTATCTTGCCTTGCCTTCAACCACCTCTTCTCAAATCTATGTCTGTTACAACAGTTTTACTTTTTTAGTGATGTGTTTATATGTATGCATCATCCACCAAATTATGAATTCCAGTGTTTGTATCATAATCATCTTTTTTTTTTTTTTGAGTTGGAGTCTCATTCCATCGCCCAGGCTGGAGTGCAGTGGCACACTAATGGCCACCCCAGCGTCGACCTGTTGGGCTCTGGCAATCCTTCTGTCTCAGCCTTCCAAGTAACTGGAACTACAGGCATGCCCTACCATGCCCAGCTACTTATTTATTTATTTATTGTAGCGTCGAGGTCTCGCCAAGTTGCCCAGGCTGGTCTCATAATCATCTTTTTATTCTCAGTGCATGCTACACAGAAAGTTGTCAAAAATTTTGTTTAGTTTATGAGTGAAAGGATTAGTTAATGGTTGATATCCTCATAGAAAAAATATGCCCATGTGCATAATAATTTCATATTATTGTTCACTTTATTGAATGTTACAAGCATCAAACAAGACACTGGTGTAATGCAACTGCCCCAGAATTTGCCACAATAGAATGGTATTTATTTGTCTGGGTTGTGGCAAACAAAGAGTCACTAAATTTCTTCAGTTTTAGTATTTATAAAAAATATTTAAGATATATCTACTTATTCTGCCTGTCTGCTAAAGATAAAGACATGAAAAGTCAGAAAAACAGATAAATCCCCATGGTTTATCAGAAAAGATTTTGTTTTGTATCAATATGTCTATCTTGAGAGTCTTTTTTTCCCATCTTCTTTTGTTACTTTTAGGAAATCCTTCAGGAAGTGTATAGATCAGAGAAAGAATATGAGAACAAAGAGATGGCACCATATAATTCATTTATCCAGATAAATTTATTTTTGTAACACTGGTCTTTATATCCAATTGAGAATTCATGTTAATAATTAACTCACAGCCGGGCTCGGTGGCTCAGCCTGTAATCCCGCGCCTTTGGGAGGCTGAGGTGAGTGGATTGCCTGAGCCCGCGTTTCGAGACCCGCCTGGGCAGTGAGACCTCATCTCTACAATAAATCAAAAAATCAGCTGGGCGTGGTAGCGCATGCCTGTAATTCCGGCTACTTGGAAGGCTGAGGCGGAAGGATGGCCGGAGCCCAGCAGGTCGAGGCTGCGGTGGCCGGGAGCGGCCACTGCACTCCAGTCTGGGCGACAGAGTGAGACTCCAACTCAAAAAATAAAAAATAAAAAATAAAATTAACTCACAAGTTATAAGCAAATAGCAAGTAACTCAAAACTTTTCCACACACAATTTTCATTGTCAGAAAATATTAACCAAGATTCCCATCTCATTGATAGAAAAAATATCAAACTTTCAATTGCATCCTATCTGTGGTTTTAGTGACCTTTAGTTTCATGACAGTGAAAAAAGATAGATTAAAGGATACTTTCATACCCAAACAATAAGCATTCTTTTATATACAAAAGCCTTGACATGACCCTGCCAGTTGATAGACTTATTTTCCCCAATTTAATGCGAATGGTACTGAGAAAGGTAACATTGCAAACTATTTTATCTCATATTTGATTCAAAGCACTCCTCTTTTATTTTATTTTATTTTTCTCTTTACCAAAATTCCAGTCTAAAGATGTAGTTCTAGCAGCACAAAGTAATTGGTAGTAGGGTCTCCCTTCTTGCATTCATTCCCTGTGGTGGTGCAATGGGAATGCTAGAAAGGGAAACAAATATCCTCTCCTCTTATGTGACTACCTGTAGCAAATTCGCTAAAGTCTCTCAGTTCGTTGTCACTTCTCTGTTTACTACTAAATGCAAGTTGGTTTCATTTTTATAGCAGCCAATAAAATGTTCGTTCTCTTGAGAGTATTTGTTGGTTCTTCAAGAACTTTCCTCCCCTTGCACAAATTCCTGATGCTAAACAGAAGGCAGTGTGGTCTTTTGAAACGTCTTTAAAGAGAAGTTTAAATCTTCTCTTTAAAAGCATCTCAAAACTCCTATTGAATTGTATCCCACATCTCTAAAATTAAAAATTAAAAAAAAACAACAACAAGAAAAAACTCCTATTGCCTTCTGTCCTCTGCTATGAGTAATTCATTAAATAAGTTTGCTTTTGCTCGATAACAAACCACTCCAAAATGGAGTGAATCGATCACATTACTATTGCTTACAATTATTACTAGGTGATTTTTCTGGTATGGGTCAGATTATCTGATCTCTTTTTGGCTAACATAGGCATCTGCAGTCCAATAATAGGTCACCTGACCAATTGGATAATTCTTTAGTTACTCTATTAATTTTTCAATAATTAGAAGGAAAATAGGAATGAAAACAATGGATATTAAGAAACTGGAATCTTTTATAGACACAGAACATACTTAAAAGTAAAACTGGTAAAATTTAACTTTCCATCATTCTATATTGTTTTGGGCTTCTATGAAATTAAACTAGAAATAAACAAAAGGGAGATATCTAGAAAATTCCTATAAAATTAAAATTAAACAGCACATTTATTAATCACACATGGGTGCATAAAGAAACCACAAGGCATACTAGCAAATATTTTAATTGAATCTACAGTATGTCCTTGTTGATACTAATCTTTTTGTGTCTGTGTATACTTGCAAATAACCTCTATTCGGGGCTTGTATTATCACTCTCTATATTATTTAATTATAATATCATTGTAATTCCCAGTACTCTCAGTTACTATTTGGGCTTTTGCGTCTAAATTAAAACATTTTCTTTAATCCTAAAATAATATTCCATTGCATTTTTTTTTACAGATCTTTATTTGTTGAAAATCTCCAGAGCCCAGTCTAGATATTCTTTAATTGTTCCAATATGTATGTTTCCTTGCTGTTCAATAAATATTTCAACTCCTTAAACATGTATGTGTCCAATATCATAAAGTTATATCTCTTTATCAGAACAAACTCATAAATGCCATGTATGTGTATCCAAGTTCCTGCTCAATAACTCTCCTTGGAAGTTTAGTCAACATTTTAAACCCAAAGAACTTCTGATATTACTCCTCAGACCTTCTACTTCCACAACCATTTTAGTAGAAAAAAATAAAGATGTCATTACTTCAGTTAACCAAATCAATCATGGGTTTAACTTTGACAGTAATCTTCCTCTCACATTCTATACCCAATCTGTATGAAATCAAATTGAATTCATCTTCAAAATGCTTTCACAACCTGACAACTCTTATCTCCACTGCCATCATCTTGGTCTGATCTATCATGACATCAAACTCGGATAAATGCTACATCCACCCCACTCCCAAATTTATCTTGCTTTTATTTTTGCCCTGCCTACTTTAGTGTATTTTCTACATAACAACCAGGGTGACAATTTAAAAAGAAATTCCGATCATGTCACCTTGTTATTAAAAAACTTACAGTAGCTTCACCTGATACTTCCACCTGAATGGTTTTCTCCCAAATATTCGTAAACTCCCTCAGCTCTCCTTTTTTGCTCAAGTTTGATGTTTTCAATAAAGTTTACTCTACCCCTCTTTCCTTTGCTCCTCCCATCTACTATTCCCACTCTTGCTCTCAACTTTTTTTTTACATTTTTCCGTACTATTCATCATTTTCTAGCAAAGTAAGAGACCTACAAATATGTATTCCCTTATGTGCTGTTTAATATTGGTATATTTCAGACCAGTGGGACAGAAAAAGTTTGATTCTTTTTACCGGTATAGAAATACAACATTTCCTGAAATAAGGTAATCTTTCAAAAATATTTATAAAATGAATAAATAAAGGCATGCCTTTTAAAAGTTGACTTGAACTTTTCATGGTTAAAATATTTTAACTACTGATTCAATTATTTAAAATGTTATAGGTAAAGTTAGTTTTTAAAATATCATCATGAGTCAATTTTGTTCATTTTTAAGGCATTTGCCCATTTTGTTTTGATTTCAAGTTATTGACATAACATTTTTCATAATATTCATTATTATCATCTTATTGCTTGAAGTATTTATACAATTCAATAAAATGCTGCCAACTTTCTTTATCCATGATAAGTTTCAATGCAGTGTTTAAAAATTTTTATCAGCTTTTTATATGTCATTTTGTGTTTTAATACTCTATATGACATGTTACATTAATTTCTGTCCTATTTTATTATTTCCTTCTTACTAATATGTATTTATTTTGCCATCTTTTTTCTATATTTTTTAAGTGGAAGGCTAGCCTATTAATTTTCTACCTTTGCCATTCAAAAAGATACAATTAAAGCTTTGGTTTTACCCAAAATACTACTTTAAAGATATTTCACAACTTTTATATCATAGTTATAATTAAGTTCCAATTTTTTAATTACCATTGCCATTTTTGTTCTGACCCAAAGGTCATTTAAAAATGGACTTCTTAATTTGCAATAACAAAATAATATCCTAGTCATCTTTTTCTGGTTTTTGTTTGTTTGCTTAATTGTACTCTAGGCAGAGCAAAATTTCTATATGACTTCAATGTTTGAAATTTGTTAAGGCATGATAAGCACGGTGGCTCATGCTTGTAATCTGAGCACTTTGAGAGACTGAGGTGGGAGGATTGCTTGAGCCCAGGAGTTCAAGACCAGCCTGGGCAACATATTGAGACCTCATATCTATAAAAAAAATAAAAAATTAACAGAGTGTGGTGGGACACTCCTGTGGTCCAGTTACTCTGGAGACTGAGAAGGGAGGATCTCCTGAGCCCAGAAAGTCAACTCTGGGTAAGCTGTGATTATGTTACTACATTCCAGCCTGGGCAGCAGAGTAACACCATATGACTCATTAAAGAAAAAAAAATGTGTTGAGTCTTGCTCTATGGGTCAGTGCATATGGTCAATGTTCATACATATTCCATGTAGGTTTAAAAATAATTATGCCACAAGTGCAGGGTTCAGTATTTTATACATATGTATTATAATGTTTGTGGATGATATTCTTTAGTACTTCTATATCTTCAGTGCATTTATCTTCTTGTTTCATGGGTTTCTGATAGAGAGGTATTAAATATCTATGATTGTTGATTTGTATTTATGTATTTATGTGATATTTTTCTTTTATCTATTTTGTTTTTCTGATATTTAGAAATTTTGTGTTTCTCAGTAATTTAACCTCTTATATGAGGCGCTCATCTATATCTACAAAAAGTTTTTACCTAGAACCTATTATATCTATAGTGATGTGCCTACATCAGCTCGTTCTGTTTAGTTTGTATATGTCTTCTATTCTTTGCTTTTTTAAATTCTTATATTCTTACTTTAGATTTGATCTGTTCTTCATGATTCAGATCTGTTCCTCATACTCAGATGACAATAATGTGTACGTTCATTTCTTACTTGCCATTTACTTAACCCATTTTTTAAAAAATCCACCTTCATGCAAAAACTACACTCTTCTGTTTACTGTAGCTCTATGATAAGTCTTTATATTTGGAAGTATCATGTCCTTCAATTGTGATCTGTTTTAATGTGTGTGATTGACTTGGCAGAATTTCTTTCTGCTTGAGATGTAGAAAGCTGCAAAAGCAGCTCACTTTCATTTTAACAAAAAGGTAAAACTTGGAAATTCTACAAAGCCCCAGTTTACTGAATGCATCAAAAAGATGAAGTCATAAGGTACGCCATGTAACTGAATTCCAACCATGACATAATCTTATGAGGAGAGACAAAACACATCAACCATTTCACCTTTGGCAGATCGTGGAAGGAAGAAATAGCTGCCATAGAAGCAAGTTAGAAAAATGAGCTAAAACTTTAATACAGTTCTAATGTTGAGTTTGGACTACGACACCAATTTAGAATAACTAAGAGTTCCAAAATACAAGGACAATTTGTGGACACATGTGCTTTCTCCAGTGACATTCACTAATTGTTGACAAGAAGGATTGACTTGGGGGAGAAAATAGAGAGAGCCCACTTCTTTGGCAGAGGAAAGCAGAATGTGATTTGCTGCTATTGATTGGAAAGGCACAAAACAGAGCACACCTCTCTGTCTTTTGCTTATATGTAGCAGAGCTTTAAACAACTGAGGGAAAAAGAAAATTAGATTCTGAGCTATCCCACACAGGGGAGAAGTAAAACATATCCTCCCAGTCACCAGGGTCAAAGCAAAGATCCAGTACTTTTGGTGAAATGGTTGAAGCAGAAGTATTCTATCCTTAGGAGTAGGGAAAGAAAAATATCTTGCACCTAGAATCTTGTACCAATACAAAGAAGAGGTTTGCTATGGTTGTGTACAGAAAAAGAGAATGTACTTCCACCAAAACTGCAGATAAAAAGCAGAGAATGACTGTCATGTACTGGAATTATCACCTGCTTCTATGGCAGCTACCTCTTTCTTCCAAAGTTTTTATGCAAAATCACATTCTTCTATTTACTGTTGCTTTACATTAAACCTTTATATTTGGAAGTTTCTCTTTCTTCCCCTGGCAGCGGGAAGTGTTAGAAATGACAAGAGACCCTCCACATTTTCAAGTGCATACAACCTCCTTAACATTGTAGTTTGACAAGAAGAACTGAGAACACTCTCCTCATCCAAAAACAAAGATAGCACTGAGTGTCACACAACTACAGTCTATTGCTAGGGAATAAGCAAGAGTGTGGAGAGAGGAACTCTCTCTGATGAAAAAAAAAATTGCTGCAAGAAATTAGAGACTTAAATAATTGGGAAAATAGACCATGTATATGGACTGGTAAGGTCTATATTGCTAAGATGAAAATTCTCTTAAACATCTATAGAACCAATGAAGGGCACCAAAATATATAAAACAATAACAGAACTGGAACGAGAAATAGGCCAATCCAAAATTATAATTAGAGATATCAGTATTTTCACTCTGTAATTCATAGAACAGTTTTACAAAAAAACAATAAGAGTATGCATGACATGATATACCTTAAAAAAATCTAACAACTTGACCTATTTGACATTTAGAAGACTACTCAACAACAGAAGAGTATGTATTCTTATCGAGTGAACCTGGATATTGACTAAGATCATATAATTAAATTTAAAATAGTTGAAAGTAATTTAAATATATAAAGTATATTATTTGACTGCAATAGAATTAAACTAGATATCAACAAAAGAGGAATATCTGAAAAATTCTCCCCAATTTAAAATTAAACAGCACATGTGTATATGGAACACATATTAAAAAAAAAATTATAAGCAACTTTAGTAAATATGTTAAATAAAAAGGAAAAATTTTGGGATACAGTTAAAGAAATGCTAAGAGAGAAATTTATACCATTAAATTATATTAAAATATTAGAGATATCTCAAGTATTCACCTTTTAAAATAGGGAAAAATAAGCAAGTGCAATCCAAAGCAAGAAGACAGGCAATGATGAAGAGTAGAAAACAATGACTTATACTACACATACACAGAAAATCAAAAGCTTATCCCTTTAAAAGATTAATAAAAGATAATAAAACTAGCAAGAGGTATTGAGAAAGAAAGAAAATACACAAATTTAAAATATGAATGAAAGTGAGAGTATAGGCCTTATGAACAATAAAATGATAATATTACACACAAATTAATGCCAAAAAATGTATAACACAAATAAAACAAAAAAATTCTTCAAACTTAAACTAACAAAGTTTAAACTACAGACAAAATTTAAATTAATTAAAGAAGAATTAGATCTCCTGTATAATCCTATTCATAAATTGAGTGCATTGAATTCAACAAAGAAAACTTCAGATGCAGAATCATTTGTTGATAAATTCTACCAAATATGGAAGAAAAATATTAGACAAATTCTACACAAAAATTTTCAGAAAATAAAATACAAGAGAATATTTCTGAACCATAAGAACAACATTACTCTGACATCAAAACCAGACAAAAAAAGTAAAACTAGAGACAAATATCCCTCATGAAAACAGACATAAACAATTCTTACCAAAATTCTAGCAAATGGAATACAAATATATATGGAAAGAATACTACATCATAAACAAATAGGGTTTATTTTAGAAATACAGATTTTAGTCAACATTTAGTAATCAGTTAATACAATTTACCATATCAAAAGACATAAAGAAGCCGGGCTCAGCGGCTCAGCCTGTAATCCCGTGCTTTGGGAGGCTGAGGTGAGTGAATTGCCTGAGCCCGCGGGTTCGAGACCCGCCTGGGAAACTTGGCGAGACCTCATCTCTACAATAATCAAATAACTAACCGGGCGTGGTATCGCGCGCCTGTAGTTCCAGCTCCTTGGAAGACTGAGGCGGAAGGATCGCCTGAGCCTAGCAGGTCGAGGCTGCGGTGGTTGGGAGCAGCCACTGCACTTCAGTCTGGGTGACAGAATGAGACTCCAACTCAAAAAAAAAAAAAAAAAGACATAAAGAGAAATTAGATGATTCTACCAAATATATGTAGAAAGAGCATTTGTTAGAATTTAACATTAACTCAGGTTACAAAATCTAAAGTATAGGAGATAGGAGGATTCCCTCTTTCTCGTCTAATTAGGACATCTGCTAGAAAACAAATGCTAAAATATAAAATGCTTCCCCAGCCTCCCACCCCCTCAAAGACAAGGAACAAAAAAATCTACTCCTATGATATTTACTCAGCATTTAATTGGAAGACCTAACCAATATGAGGCATGAAAAGTTATATATGTTTAAAAACACAGACTAAAAAGGAAGAGACAAATTGTTTTTATTCACAAATGACATATATATGTATATGTCATTTATTCACAAATGACATATATATATAATGTCAAGGTCAAGGTAATATGATGGACAAAAATTGTAATTTCAACAAATGATTCCAGGATGCCTGAAAAATCAATGCAAGCAAACAACCTCAGCTACACTATATGGAGGGGAGACCCTCCAAAACACCAGAATTATTTTTTGGAAGGCAGGTTCTTTGTAGTACAGACTTCCCTCACTAGGTAAGTTTTCTAGAAACCCATCAGCATCGGTATACCAGCTAGCATAGTGAGAGACTGTCTTTGGTGAAATACTTTTGGGGATTCTCTCCACACAATTGCCCATTTCATGATGGGTGATTTACACAAACAACCTGCCCACATCGCGCTGAGCATTCAGCAGTCTTTGACCCAAAATGGCATGACCATCATGCCCCACCCTCCCCATTCACCCAATCTCTCCCAGAGCGACCTTTTTTGTTTGTTTCCCCAGATGGAAAAAGTCCTCAAAGGAAAACGTGTGGCCGATGCAGAAAAGGTGAAACAAAAACCATCAGAAGCACTCAAAGGCATCAAAACTGACGAGTTAAAAACTTTTTTGAATGGAAAAAACATCTTGAAAGATGTATTGCATCAAACAGAGAGTACTTTTGAGGTAACTGAAGTTTTAACACGCAAGAATAAATATAGAATTTTTTAATAAATAAATTCTAGGTTTTTTGAGTTCCTCCTCATAATTTTTAAAATTATTCTAATAATTGATCAATAGAGTTTCTAAGACCTATTTTCGCTAGAACAATATTAAGAACTTGTTTATATTTTTAAGGGCTAACCTTTTTCTTAAAAAAAATATAACATGTTCTAGAGAAATATCATCATTTGCCTACAAACCAGACTGGATTGAGTTCTATACAGGCAAATATTCTTGCATACTTTTAAGAGTATTTTTTTTTCTTTCTTTCTTTTCTTTTCTTTTTTTTTTTTTGAGTCAGAGTCTCACTCTGTTGTCCTAGTTGGAGTGCAGTGGTATATTACAGCTACGCAACCTTGGTCTGCTGGGCTCAGTCAATTCTTCGACCTCAGTCTTCCAAGTATTTGGGACTACAAACAAGAGCCACTTGGCCTGGCTAATTTTATTTTTTTAATTGTAGAAACAATGTCTCGCTGTGTTTCTCATGCTGGTTTCAAATTTCTGGACTCAGACAATCCTCTGGCCTTGGCCTTCCAAAGTGATAAGCATGAGTCATTCTGCCCAGTTTAATTTATGCTTTCAAAATATATGTTTTACATTTTTTATTACATAAATTAGACTGAATATGGGAAAATGAAAGAAAAGAGATAGTGAGTCCATTGCACAAACTACATTTGTGAATACTATGCCAATAGGTTTAGCAGAGGATTCTTTCCAACCATACTTTCTGAGAATATTGATACGTATGGATTTCTTTATCTTCTTATATTTTCTGCAGTCTTTTAATATTCTTGCACTATTCCAGGGTTCAAAAAAGATTGTAGGTTCAAATCTACCCACCCCTTCATCCAGTTGTACATGAATACTCTAGGTTATTTCTTCTAGATATTGAATGAAAGATCTACAATGAATATGGAAGAGTCTATTATATGCTTGTTGAATTTACATGCCCTCTGTTACAAAGATGAGATTCTACCTATTATATTGCAATTTTCTGGCTGTATGATTCTGTGTGGTTTTTTTTCTTTTTCTTTTTTATCTTTCCTTAATCCCCAGAGTATTTTAAGATTAGCAGACATCGTAGTAATTTCTAGACACTTTGACAAAATTAACAGAAATGCTGGACCGGACAAGACAAAACAGTTTATTTCACTCAGTAACAAAAGAAAATCTATACAAGCATGAGAGCCCTTTATAGAGATATTTTAAATGACTGTAAATTATAAAATTTGCTATTTTACTCCACAAAGCATTTTGTCAAGCTATGGTCTTGACATAGTTATGAAACATTTGTCCCTGATGTTTGCAAGAGCAAGATGTTCTGCTTCATTTCTCACAACTGTGGAAACAAGATGATTGTCTACATAATTGATACCAGTTTTGTCTGACTAATCATCAAACACTATAGGCTTCTCTTGCTGTTTTTCATAATTGCATCTTGATTAACATAAATGTCTTCATAAGGCATCAACTAGAAGTGCTGTCAAAATGATTTAATTAAAATTATCAACACTTTATTTTAAAGTCACATCAGATGTGTTCCTAAGATATGATATGGATGGGACTTAACAAATGATGAATATCAAAGGAGTTAAAATTTACCTACAGATGACTTTTTAGACTGCAGTATAAAATAAGTCAATGGAAGACAGCAAAACACAGATCATTCCCTTTAAGACATTTCCATTTTAATGAGCTGTAGAAAATAATACCCAGATGATGCATAAGTCCTTGAAATTTCTCAAGAAATTTTAACATATACTCAGAACAATGTATCAATATGAAAGACTGCAAACCATTATCAACTTACAGAACATGTTCTACTGTCCAGTTACTACTATAAAGTCATATATGACTCATAAATATAAAATCAAAATGTTCTAGAAATTTCTAAAGTCCTATATTCAAGCCAGTTTGACTTCAAACCCCCATGATTTTGTGCCTTTTCCCTTTTATGTGATGGTTTCTAAAATGGAACTCAACTCCACTAACAACTGCAGACATACATGCTCTTTGTTTTATAGAAATAAGCCAGTGGTGATTGCAACCATCTGACACATCCATAATTTTCAGTTGTATCTCATTCTATCTGTTTTATTTATCCTAATCAGACAGCTAAGTCAGTATAAAAGAGACATGACATTTGTTAAACATCTTATTCAAATATATTTATTGAATCCTGGATGTTGGCATAGCTCTGATTGCTGATTGACCACTTATACAGAACACATTAATTTAACTTTGAGAACAATTGATTACTAGTAGTGGGATGATTTTTGTGGTTTTCTGACTTCCATGTTGCCATGCATTTGTTGAAATCTTTTCTTAAGTTAATGGTTTTGATTGACTCTATTGATATTATGGTTAATAACACCTGTTCACTCAATTTCCTATCAGTTTCAGCAGTTCCTTCTTTATAATTTAAAATACATCTACAATTATGTGATTCAAAGTCAGACTTTAGTGTTAAACTGTGAGATTTTTCTTTCTTTCTTTTTTCTTTGGCAGATGGTATATAATTCTGTTGGGAGCCGGCCACAGAGGCCCACTGAGTGTTAGGGATCAGGAAGGGCCACTGACCCCGAGACCACTAGGATGTGTTCGGGAGTTATTGACCCCATTTCCTAGCCCTTTCTACTCAGCACTAACCAGATTAAGCTCCTGTGAGCTCAAAACATAAAAACTCTGAGACTGGGACAAACACAAGCTAACTTTAGAAGCTCATTGCTCCCATTCTTCCACAAACTGCAGTTTTGACTTTCACACAACTTATAATTCAAACTCGGGTCACATGTAAGAGCCTTAGTATTGGTCATAGGCTTCTGGTTCATGATCTTAGGATTTATTGAAGTTGAATAAATGGATTAAGGTTTCATCAATTAGGTTATGGGATTATACCTGAAAGAACATCCTGTGGGTGGGGAAAGCCCCTCACACACCCGACTGTGTATAAAAGACAAGCTGTAATTCCCATTAAATAGCTTCTGCACTATACTGGAGTCCAGTCTCTTTCTTTCTCTCTCTCTCTTTTTCTCTCTTTCTCTCTTTCTTCTTCCCCCTAATCGCCGACGCTGTCTCCACCTTTGGGGTACCCTGAACCCAGCTGGAGCTGGACTCTGGCAGGAAGAATCCAGCTGGCACTTTCAACATACTAGATATTGTCTTATCTGGATCAAAAAGTTCATTAGAAAAAATTTTTAGCTTTCAGCATCCCTCGGGTTATATCTTTTGCTTTTCTTTTCTGCCACTATGTAACTCAGTTTTCTTTTTCCTTTTATTTTCTTTTTTTTTTTTGGTCAGGGTCTCATTCTGTTAACAAGACTGGAGTGTGATGACATGATCATGGTTCACCACAACTTCAACTTCCTGAGCTCAGGCAATCCTCCAGCCTCAGCCACCCAAGTAGCTGGGACCACAGGAGCACATGACCATGCCCAGTTAACCTTGAAAAATTTTTTGTAGAGACAAATCTTGCTACATTGCATAGACTGGTCTCAAATTCCTGGGCTCAAGCAATCCTCTTGCCTCTGCTGGGATTACAGGTGTAAGCCACCAGGCCCGTCAGTTTTTCCTTTTTAAAAAGTCAAATAGCAATCTTATTTCTATCTTTTCAGTCTTCATAAAAGTTTGCTTGTCATTCATTCTTGTCTCAATCCCTTTACTACTTTTCCAGTCTTTTCCTGTTGACTGAACTCAAATCCAATGCCACATACTTTAGATTCCAGTTACTATTAGATTCTAATTTTTGTGTTATTTATTGCTGCATAATAGACTGTCCTCAAATATAATAGTGTCTTTTTAAAAACAAGTTTATTTACTCTTAATCTAATGAGTCAGCAATTTGGGCTGAATATGTTCTTAAGGATGTAGTCATCTGCCTCTCAAATTTGCCTTTGAGATTTTCCAAAGTAGTCCTACCCATCTATCTAGAGTCAGTTTCTGCTAGTCAGACTGGGCATTCTTTTTATGTGGTCTTTCATTGTCAAGGGATCTGCGTTTTCTCAAATAGAAGCACGGTATCTCAAGAGGGTGAAAAGTAGAAGTCTTGTGAAGACCTAGACTCGAAAGTCACAAAATTTCATTCACTTAATCATTACATGTCACAAGGCCAGTCCAGATTCAAAGGTGTAAAAATAGACTGTGAATATGATAGGATGATCAGAAAAGTCACATTAAAAAAGAGGATAATACAAGAATAAGAGGGATTATTGTGGCCTTCCTTGTAAATAATCCTCCACAGTTAAGAAATTTCATTAATGAGTTAAGTCTTATTTGTTATTTTATTATTTTATTCCTAATAACATAAGTTGCTTGACAATGCTAGAATTTAAAATTTACAAAGATTTCAAGCAATTCATCAAGTAAAATGACTCAAACTCTAATAACAAAGATAGTTTCATACCCTATTACAAAATTATCCAGGAATAATAAGTAAATTATGCCAGTAAATTAAATGCCAAAAAGATAATTCAGTTTATAAGTATTTATTTTTGTTTGTATTTATTATGAGTAATTTCTTTTTTCAGATGTGGAAACATGTTGTCTGCTTCTTGTCCTAGTTAACTTGTATCTAACATTTTTGCATTTGCACATCTTTGGATATTCTGTTATATTTGAACATTTTAACTATAAACCACTTTTTATTATTGTTGTATGTTAACTTTAAACAATAATAAAAATAAAGATATTCTATAACATTTTAAGTGTTCATTACTTAGCTGATTGAAAAAGTCTCTGAAAATTATTTTTCCTACATATAATTAAGTCCATTAAAAAGTTTAATAGCATGTCAAAAACGTAAGCAGATTATTAATATTTATAATTAACAACATGAATATTTTCAGAGGTGAATTCTAAACTTATATAGTTATTTTATCAAATTACATTGATCTTTTCTCTCACTTTTTTTTTTTTACTGTATAAAAGTCTAAATTGGCTACTGAGGCATTCTCTATGCTATTAAAACTATTTGTTTTATTTATAGTTTCTTAAAGTTGCCACCAAAAACAATAAGAGATTTTATCTTCACAATTATCTACTTACATTTGTCCTGATCCAAATAAAAGGTGTACTATTTATATGAGTGCTTGTAGGGAAGAAAATATCTTCCCTTCAGTTTATGAATGTATTTTAAAAACTTGTTTCCAAAATTAATTTAATATATCTATTCTTAATGAAGTATACTATACATTGATAGATTATAAAATATTAATATGACCCTTGCTCTTCTAGTTAGCTTTCTAACTTTTCTCTATTTGTTATCACTTATGATTTTATTGTACCTGCTAAGAATTAATTGTGTGGGTTTATTTTAACATTTCATCTGGAAAAGAAAAAGAAATCTAGAACTAACTACAAAGCCAATAACTAAATTCTGGTGAAATGGCATATGTTAACTAATTTTTAGGTAAACATAAATGCCATAAATAATGTTTATATTTTGATAAATAGTACTTATGAAATAAATTTTATTCTCCCAAAATTTATATTTTGAATTCTTAACCCCCAACACGGCTGTACTTGGAGATAGGGCTTTTAGGAGGTTATTAAGGTAAAATAACCACAAAGGTGGGATGTTAGTTTAATAGGATTGCTGACCATATAATAAAAGGAATCTCTCAGTCGGGCTCGGTGGCACAGCCTGTAATCCCACGACTTTGCATGTCTGTAATTCCGGCTACTTGGAAGGCTGAGGCAGAAGGAAGGATCGCCGGAGCCCAGCAGGTCGAGGCTGTGGTGACCGGGAGCCACCACTGCACTCCAGTCTGGGCAACAGAGTGAGACTCCAACTCAAAAAAAAAAAAAAAAAAAGGAATCTCTCTCTCTTTCCCTCCCACACACTCTATCTCTGTCTCTTCTCCTCTTCCTCTCTGCCTCCTTCTTTCCCTTTACCCATTCCTCTCTCTCTTCCCACATGTGCACAATGAGGAAAGGCCATGTAAGCACAAAGAGAGACGGTAGCCATCTACAGTCAGTCAGAAAGAGAGTTCTCACCAAAACTTGACCTTGGATTTCCAACCTCCACACTATGAGAAAAGGAATTTCTGTTGCTTAAACCACACAGTCTGTGGCATTTGGTTACAGCTGTCTGGGTTGACTAATACAGTGCTATAAGACTTTGTTTCATTTGGATTTAAATTAAATGAGTCCAAGTTTTGAAGTCATTGTTCCTCAATCTGATTCTTCAGAAAACAATTTTACAAAATTCTCCTGGAGAAAAGATTCTGGAACTAAATGAATCAGGAAAGGTTACATAATAATCTTGGAAACTCACAGTATACATTCATTTTTTACAGACTTCTAGAATCTCACTATTTAATGTTGTATAACCCAAATAGTGTTAAGTTTTCTTGAGATTAAATTTTTATTTAAATTTTATCTCAGCATAAGAAAGAAGAAAAAACTCTCAAAACATCAAAACATTGAAAAGCAGTGAGTATCTTTTTAGTAAAAATATATTGCATGCATAGATAAAAGGGTTACAGAACCCATCACACAGTAACTCTTTTTTTTTTTTTTTTTTTGAGTTGGAGTCTCACTCTGTCGCCCAGACTGGAGTGCAGTGGCTGCTCCTGGCCACCACAGCCTCGACCTGCTGGGCTCCGGCGATCCTTCTTTCTGCCTCAGCCTTCCAAGTAGCCGGAATTACAGGCGCGTGCTACCACACCCAGGTGATTTTTTGATTTATTGTAGAGATGAGGTCTCGTTGCCCAGGCGGGTCTCGAACCCTCAGGCTCAGGCAATCCACTCACCTCAGCATCCCAAAGGCACAGGATTACAGGATGAGCCACCGAGCCGGCCCACACAGTAACTCTTGATAAAAATTACTGGCCAGGTGTGGTGGCTCATGCCTATAATCCCAGCACTTTGGGAGGCTGAGGTGAGAGGATCACCTGAGCCTACAGGTTTGAGACAAGCCTGAGCAACTTGGTAAGACCTTATCTCTCTAAAAAAAAAAAAAAATTAGCCTGGAGTGGTGGTGCATACCCATAGTTCCAGCTACTTGGAAGGCTGAAGTGAAGTGGAAGGAACACCTGAGCCCAGCAGGTTGAGGTTGCGGTGGCCTTGAGCATGCCATTGCACTCCAGCCTGGGTGACAGAGTGAGACTCTGACTAAAAAAAAGAGAAAAACCTACCTCGAAAATTATCTTTACCAATATAACTCTTCAAATCCTACTCCACACAGAATCACCACTTTTATTCCTATCCATTTCTAAAATGTCTTGAAAAGTCATATCTGTAAACTTGTTTTGATTCTCCACTCTTTTTCCTTAGTTAGATCTCATGGTGGTAAAATTACTTTTTATTATTTAGAACATTCTAGACCTCTACTGCCTTCTCCCATATATAACTCCATACATTATATGCACGGATTGAAACAAAACTTCTTGCTCAGAATATTGTTTTGTTAATTTTGTTGTTTCATATTTGTTTACCACATATTTCAGAAACTTTGTTAGGAAACATTTATTAATATCATAAATAGTGAGCATTCTACAGAAGGCAAACTACAAATATGTATTATAAGCAGGGTTTCATGCTTACATGAGTTGATTTCCAGTTATTCCTATCAATGAATTTTTCATATAGCAGATACATAATAAATGTATATTTAAAAATTATTGAATATTGTCATGACAATACTAAAAGAATCATACCAAGCTTAAATGTTCTTTATTGAAACAAAACATAATTACATTGAGATTCCAATAGTAAATATAAATACTAGTATGATCATGACAACACAAACAAAAAATCAAAAATATTTCCCCTTTCCTAGGCTTGTTAGTAATTATTTTCCCATTTATATACATTGTGTATAATTCCATATGTGCACATTTCTCTGTAATATAATAAATTACCATCATTAATATTCTAACTATAATCAATTTAATTAAGTTTAAATACCAAATTCCCAAAGATCTTACTGTTCCTTTTTGCAAGAGCTCACATTACTTTTTTCTGTTTTTTAGTTTAAAATAAATACCACAACTCCACTCTTGAAAGACTAACTACTATAGAAAATTTCCTTTCTCAGTAAGCAACTAGAAAACAGGAAAAATATAAAGCAGTATTTTAGATTGGGTAACAGACCCCACAAGACTGAGATCCATAAGAAAAGGATTGTAGCAGTTTGCTGCCAGGAAGTAGTTTCTAAACCATGTCCCAGAAAGATGAAGCCAAAGATCTCACTGAGTTGGGGGCAGTGGGGAGAACGACCAGAAATCAGTAGGCTGAACAATTCCTGTGGCTCACACAGAGCTAGGAAAAGTTTATTCTTACCAGTCATGGAGAAGATACCTAATGCTACATTAGGTACTGAATAGATTTTCCTTAAAAAGATCTAATCTTAGTAGTGGTGCTAAATTAGCTCTAACATAAAGATTATTCTGGTTCTACCATGACCAAGTTTGAAAGCAAGCTTTTAAAGAGCCGCACTGATTCACAACTTACTAGACTGTAGAACAATATCAAATTTTCTTTGAAGGAATATAATCTAAAAAAACAAAATTCATAATAAAAACTTCCCAGGCATGAAATATATCAGAAAAATATAATCAATATAATGAAACTCAGAAATATCAAAGATGGCTGAATTTGTTAGATAAGGACCTTTAAATATTGTTGTAAATATGTAAGTATGATTAGGAGAGAAATGAAATTTATTTTAAAAGATTCAAATTAAACTTTTAAAAAGACAAAATATATAACATCTGAATTAAAAGATATTATGCTGAATAGGATCAACAACAGATTAGAATACAGAAGAAAATACTAGAGAATTTAATGGCATAGTAATGGAAACTATGCAAGAAAAAAAATCACAAGGAGAAAAAAGGGTGAAATAAAACAGAGAACAATGACCAAGTGAACTGAGGAACTGTATCACACGATCTAAAATATATGCAATATACGTTCCTAACAAAATAATGTCTTTTGCAGCAACTTCAATAGAATAGAATTGGAGACCATCATTCTAAATGAAGTAATGTAGGAATAGAAAACCAAATGCCACATGTTCTCACTTACAAGTGGATGCTAAGCTATGGGTTTGCAAAAATGTACAGAATAGTACAATGGACATTGACTTCTCCGAAGGGGGAGGGTTCGAAGGGAGTAAGGAATAAAAAAATCACTCATCTGGTACAATATACACTTTAGGGATGATGGGTACACTTAAAGTCCAGACTTCTTCACCACTCTACAATGCATTCATGTAACCAGAAACCCTAGGGCTACTGAAATTTAAAAATAGAAAGGGACAGAAAAATTATTGAAGGAAATAGCCTAAAATTTTTTATATTTGATAAAGATCCATAGATTCAAGAAACCCAACAAATCTCAAGTAAAATAAATGTAAATAAAACCACGGTGAGGCACATTATAATACAATTTCTGGAAATCTATAATAAGGAAAAAAATTACTGAAGAAAACAAAAGATTATGCGGAGGATTAAAATCAACATCAGAAACTATGCAGACTATGGGGTAACTACTTTAAAGAGGTGAAAGAAAAAAACTGTTAACCAAGAATTAGAAACTTAGTGAAAATATATTTTACAATGCAGACAAAATAAACATCTTCAGAACAATACAGGTTGACATTATTCACCACCAGCATACCTAAACTATAAGAAATGTTCAAAGAAGGTGGGCAGAAGCCAAATGATAGCAGATCAAAATTATGATCTATGCAAAGGAATGAATGTACCAGAATGGTAAATATGTGTTAACGTAAAATATATA
The DNA here is from genome assembly GCF_000164805.1 of Carlito syrichta. Lineage (NCBI taxonomy): Eukaryota > Metazoa > Chordata > Mammalia > Primates > Tarsiidae > Carlito > Carlito syrichta. The sequence goes on from NW_007248788.1 coordinate 240,699, forward strand.
TATATATATTTTATCTCATTAGAGTAGTTGATAGCTTATGAAAAAACTAATAGCAATATAGTATGGGACTTATATGTAGAAATAAAGATTATTATAACAACAGCACAAAGACCAAGAGTCAAGAAATATGTCATTATAAGGCTTTTATATGTAAAGTTTAATGCTAGTGCTAGACTGTGATAAACTAAAATATATAGTAAAAACTCTATAGCAACTACTAAAAACAGTATAGCAAGAAGTGTAGCTAATAATCTAAAAATAAAGGCTAAAATGGAAATATATTTCAAATCTACTCTTAGCAATTTTGATATCTATAATACATTATTAACGATAGTCACTATACTGTGAAATAGAGTTCTGAAACTTGATCCTGCTGTCTAACACAGCACAAAAGAAAATGAAAACATTAAAAGAGAAACTCAGAGCCGGGCTTGGTGACAGCCTGTAATCCTGCACCTTTGGGAAGCTGAGGTGAGTGGATTGCCTGAGCCCGCGGGTCCGAGACCCGCCTGGGCAGCAAGACCTCATCTCTGTAATAAATCAAAAAATCAGTCAGGCGTGGTAGCACATGCCTGTAATTCCAGCTACTTAGAAGGCTGAGGCAGAAGGATCGCCGGAGCCCAGCAGGTCA
>NW_007248788.1:241349-266489 GCF_000164805.1 Carlito syrichta
GTGAGACTCCAACTTAAAAAAAAAAAAAAAAAAAAGAAAAGGAACTCAATTCAAAATAAGGCAGAAAAGAGGTACTAAAAGAAAATAAAGAGAGTATGAGGCAAATGGAATGCAGATAGCAAGATGATAAAGTTAAGTCAAATTCAATTTTGTTCTTTATGTAAGTTTACATTTTTAGTCATATACTATAAAATTTTCTTTTGAAGAAATAAGTTTCTATGAATTTTAACACATGCATAGATTTGTGTAGCCAATACCATAATTCAGGTAAAAATATATGCTTTCTTTATATAGTTGCATGAACCTCTTCACACTAAAACCTGACAATCACTATAAATTTGTCTTTTCAAAATTATATAGATAAGATTATAAAATATTCATCTTAGCTTGTTCTGTATGGCTATAACAAATACTGAAATCTAGGTAATTTATAAGGAACATGAATTTATTTTCTTACAGTTCTAGAGTCTGGAAGGCCAAGATCAAGGTGATAGCAGTTTTAGTTGCCTGGTGAGGCTGCTCTCTGCTTCAGAGACAGTGCCTTGAATGGTGAATCCTCCAGAGAAAAGGATCTGTGTCCTCACCTGGCAGAAGGTGCAAGCTAGACCAATGCTAAGTGAAGCCTCTTTTCATGAGGGAGGAGCCCCCATGGCCTAATGGACTAATCACCGCTTAAAAGTTCCACCTCTTAATACCATGACATTAGCCATTATGTTTGAACACCAGAGTTTTGGAGGGGGCACTTAACAATCATAGCAATATGTTAGCATTTATTACACAATGCAACAGACTTCTTTCACTCAGCATATCACCCTTGAGGTTCATTCAGTTGATTCAGGTAGCAAGTTCCTTCCTTATCTCTGAGTAAGTTTCTACCATATCTGTATGCCACAGTTTGTTTAGCCTTTCACTGTTAGAAGATGTTAGAGTTGTTTCCTATTTTGGGCCACTTTGAATAGAGCGTCTAAAAACATTCTTGTACACATTTTTTGTGTAAATATAAATTCTCATTTCTTTAGGATTAATACTAACAGTTGGAATGCTAAGTCATATGGTGTTGGGAGCCAGCCTTGGAGGCCTGCCTGATTGACAAAGTCCAGGTACACTGAGGACCCCTGGCCGCAAAGTGAGTCCAGGCAGCTGAGGTCCTTCTGTCTTCCGTCTTTGCTGTTGATACAGCTGAAGAAATTCTGTGCAGTCGTGGAAGAAGAAGATGGCATGTTTATGCGAAGAATCACAGCTAACCTGAAAATGTCATGGTTCATTTTTCCATTTCCCACTATGCTGTTTGGCCTTTTCTAACATATGCAAGGGTTAAACTCTGAAGCACATCAAGAATGCTTTCTTTCACTTGGTTATAAGTTACTAGATATTGCTTAAGTAATAAATGATATAAGTATATCCACTCCTTATTTGATTTAGAATTATGTAGTTTAGTGTTTAGACATAAGGATTTTTAGAAGCACAAGTTTATAGTAAGTTCATTATGAATTCATTATAAGTTCTAACACTTATCTAGGAGTTATGTAGGTGATTTATAACACTGTTTTCACTGACTTAGAATAAAGATTAATGTTAAGGTTTTTACTTAATTCAATAGTTAAAACTCTAAGTTAACATTTATAGAGTGGGTTTTCACTGAACTCTTATACTAATCAGACACTTTTATGATAGATCAGCTAAAGACAGAAAGCAACCTTGAGGGGCCTGGGAAACATTACTAAAAACTTCTTTTGCGTTCTCTTTAGAAACAAGCACTGCAAGATAAGAGAAAAGTAACAAGGACATCTGGACAAGGGAGGCGATCACGGGACTCTGAAAAACATAAAAGCCTAAGATGGGAAAATTCCTGACACATAAAGAAATGTACACTTAAAGAAACTTTCTTGAGACATTTCAAGGACTGCAATTTGGGACATTGGACTGAAAGTATCATTGTTGGCTTTATGAATAAGACTTGTGGTCTAAATGTTTATGGGAATCTTGGTTTGTTTGCTACTAAGACCACTAGATAGTAACTTTTAGAAGACATGCACGTGAAGGAATTTTCTTTGTCTTGCCCCTTCACGAATGGTATAAAAGCTCTGTGTTAACTAATATTAAATTGTCATCTGTTGAGGAAGCAGGTGTCCGGGTATATTATCTTCATTCATTCGCCTATCCGTCTCTCCTTCAGGACATTTCACGACCCTTGCAGGGCAAGCCCCCGCAATATGCCAAGTTTATTTTTTAACTTCATAAGAAATAGTCAAACTCTTTTTCCAGAGTGACTAAAGCATTTTGCATTCTCACCAGAAATGTATGAGAATTATATTATAGCTGCCTTGCATATTTTGACAGCATGCTGCATGGTCAATATTTTTTATTTTAGCTGTTCTAATAAGGGTGTAGTTTAATCTTATTGTGATCTAAATTTGCATTTCTCTAATGGTAGATGATTTTGAACATATTTACAGGTGCTCATTTGCCACTTGTATAACTTCTTTGATAAAATATCTACTCAATATTTACCCATTTTTAAAATGAGCGTATAATATATCTTCTGTACCTCTGCACTAACCTTTTTTGTGATCTCCAAATTTCTATTCTTGTCCTTCTGAGTTTATTTTCACAATTACCAAGGTGATCTTTAAAAAATGTTTCTTCATGTTATTACAAACCCTTAGAGGCTTCCCATTTAAATGAAATAAAATTAAAACTACTTATCATAGTTCATGAGACCATACATACATTTCATTCTAAATGTCATTTAACCCTTCAAAATTATTTCCTTTGCATCAATAACAAAATGACAAGAAAAGTGTAAAGAAAATGTATACAATTGATAAGAACAGATATTTTTACAGTAGGATAACTTAGCCTATATAAGAAGCTCAAATTAACTAATAATCAGAGGAGTCAGAAACATTTCTAGAAGACACAACAAATTGTTTTCCAGGATGTCGAGGAAATGGAAATACTTATCCATTTCTAATATGAATTAAAATTAGTATGCCTGATTTGGAAAACAATTTGAAGATATGTAGTAGTCACACATGTATCTACATTATATTCTACTTTATTTCCCCTCAATGCATTAAGATATATTAAAGATGCAAAATAATAAATTATTCATATTACATGAATTAATTTTTTTTTAGTTGGAGTCATTCCATTGCTGGGCTGGAATGCACTGGCACGCATGCTCATGGCCACCCTAGCACTGACCTGCTGGGCTCTGGTGATCCTTCTGCCTCAGCCTTCCAAGTAGCTGGAACCACAGGTGTGCACTACCATGCCTGGCTATGCCTTTTTCTTTTTCATACAGTTTGTATTAAGTCTCTAAAATATTATTCTGCCTCCTTTCTAATTAATGAGATACCTTTACTTTGTCTTAACACTAAACTTCAAAAAATACTGGTGAAAAAAATCTCCTCAAAATAGTCCCTATTTTCTTATAGTAGTAAAAACTAGGTGCAATTATATCTCATGACTTCATTATACCTTTGTAAATATTATATCTAGAAAAGAATCTTAGAAGACATCAAACTTCTGAGATTACGTTTTATGTCTTCTGATATTATCCTTTTGCTATTACTTCAATTCTGAAACGAATTGCTTAATAATTTGCTGTTCTAATACTTAACTTTTTGCTTGATATAAGGTAAATACTTGTAAATTTTTTTAAACTTAAAAATGTCACTAAACAACACGAAGAAAGCAGCCTGTGATTGTATCATTTTCTTATTTACACAAAGAGTTTAAAAGTGTAGATTCATTTAAAATAATATTATATATTTTAGAAACTATTCAACATATATGCCAAAATATGTAAAAGATAGTAATAGTAGCATTGTTATAAAATTGCAAATAAATAAAATATTTACCAACTCTAGAACAGAAAAATAAGAAAAAGAAACACTTTGATATAGTTATATAAAGCAATACAGCAAGAGAAACAAGTAAACTATTAATAAACAATTAAAGATAAATTAATCTTAAGCACACATAAATTTGATCAGGAAAGCAAGTCAAAGTTGGAACATATGGTGTGATCCAATTTATATTAAGTATAGGAGCAGGTAAAGTTACAAAACATATTGTTTTTGTTTTTGTTTTGTTTTGTTTTGTTTTTTGAGTTGGAGTCTCACTCTATCACCCAGACTGGAGTGCAGTGGTTGCTCCCAGCCACCGCAGCCTCAACCTGCTGGGCTCCGGCGATCTTTCCACCTCAGCCTTCCGAGTAGCTGGAATTACAGGTGCACACTACCATGCCCGGCTACTTTTTTTATTTATTGTAGAGATGAGATCTTGCCTGCCTAGGAAGGTCTCAAACCCACGGGCTCAGGCAATCCACTCACCTCAGTCTTCAAAGGCACGAGATTACAGGCTGAGCCACCGAGCCTGGCTTCAAAACATATTGTTAATGGAAACAAATATAGAAAACTATAAAAAAGGGAAAGAAGGGTAAATCCAAATTATGAAAATAGCCATCAGACAGAATGGGCGAACAAACAAGTGGTAAACCCAGCATTTGGGAAGTTATGTTTTTTCCCTGGCAATGACATCCAGAAGAGAATCTCAGAAACATTGTTAGTACCTCTGTGATTCTAAAATGTGATAAAAAAAAATGTGGAACATATACACAATGGAATATTATGCAGCCATAAAGAATGACAAAATTATGGACTTTGCAGCAACTTAGGATGGATTTAAAGTCTAATACTCAGTGATTTATCACAGAAATAAAGAACTTAACACATAACATTCATTAAAAAAGGTACCTGATTAAAGATCAAGTCAAGGACTAATGGAGGATGAAGACATCATTAACCTCCCCCATTGCCATACAGGGAGCAATAATTTTGAAGATATAAACTGTAATATAATGAACCAGAAGAAAAACTAGTGGTAGTAATCATAGTAGCTTTCAGTTAGCTGATTGATCCAGAAAAAAACAGATTAAGGTGATAATCTATTGTTAGGATATATAGAAAATTTGCAGAGACAAGTGAGAATCATCTCTGGAGTAAAGCAACATCATTCTGTTTTATAATATTTCAAAAAATTATACTTTAAATGTATTTAGTTTACAATCAAACATTTTCTAGAATAGTCGGGAAAAAAAGAGCATTAATCAGAACCAGATAAAACAAGGCCCACAAGGGTTAAGATACTGAAATTATGTGATAAGGAATTTTAAGTACTAATGCAAAATATATTGTCAGGTAAAAGACAACATTCAAAATTTCAACAAAAATCTGAAAATATATTGTAAAATTATAAATAATGAGTTGGTTCCTTATCATCTTCTAAAGATGATTAAAGTGGCTTTTTAGTAACACTTTAATAACACTATTGACTTGTGGATTTTTTTTATAAATCAAGTATTTTTCAGTCTATTATACTCGTTCATATTTCTTCACCTCAAATTTTCTAAATTTGAACATAGGCAGATGCTTCATTTTGATTCTTGCTTTTTTTCTGGCACTAACCCAGTAATTGTTTACTGATTTCTTGATTTCTTTTTTGGCAAAATATGCCAGATTCTTTATGTACATTTCCTGACCCTAAACTGCAATCAACCGTTTCTCAAAAAATGTGACTTCTTGTTTTCCCACAAAAATAAACTCCAGATGGATCAAATAATCTTAGAAAATGCATGAGACACCATTATGGAAATTGGAATAGGAACTGATTTCATGCCGTAAGAGAGAAGATAGACAAGTGTGACCTAATCAAGCTGCAAAGCTTTCGCAAAGCAAAATAAACTATCAAGAGAGCAGGGAAGCAGCCCACAAAATGGGAAAAAATATTTGCTAACTGCATATCTGACAAAGGCCTAATATCTAGGATCTACAAGTAACTCAAACATGCAAAAAGGAAAAAAACCAACAGCTCCATTAAAAAGTGGGCAAAAGACATGCATAGACACTTCTCAGAAGACATAGGAGCAGCCAACAGATACATGAAAAAATGCTCAGCCTCATGAGATATCATCTAATTTCAGTAAGAATGGCCATTATTAAGAAAACAAAAAACAACTGATGCTGGTGAGGATGCAGAGAGAAGAGAATGCTTCTACACTGTTGGTGGGAGTGAAAACTAGCTCACCCTCTATGGAAAACAAGAGTGACAATTCCTTAAACAACTAGAAATTACCCCCCATATCACCCAGAAATCCCCCTTTTGTAAATATACCCAGAGGAACTTATATCACTCCACGAAAAAGATACCTGCACACAAGTTTATTGCAGCACTACTTACAAACACATGGAACATGAACTGTCCCTTGAAATTAGACTGGATAAAAAATGTGGAACATATACACAATGGAATATTATGCAGCCATAAAGAATAACAAAATTATGGACTTTGCAGCAACTTGGTTGGATTTAAAGTCTAATACTCAGTGATTTATCACAGAAATAAAGAACTTAACACGTAACATTCATTAATAAAAGTACCTGATCTCAAGCCAGGCAAAGTGGGGGCCAAAAGTTGGCCCAAATTTTATCTGTATGATGACTACTTATATACTTAATCCTGCATTGTATCCCACATCTGTAAAATAAAATAAATTTTTAAAAATTATAAACTACTATATATTGACTTTGAAAGCAAGTTGTTGTCTAAATGGGTACTACAGAGTTTATTTTACAGAGAAAGTTTATTGTCTTAGCTATTGTATAAAATATATTGAATAAAAGTTTTTTAATATTAAAATAAAGAAGAAAAATCATTTTGTTGCCTTTTGAGAAATTCAGAATTATTATATAACATTTTATGGTGCAGAATTATTTTGAATATTGATATTCTTGGCAAGGAAAAAAATTATATTTCAAGAATTTTTTTCAGCATTTTACTAATTGTCTTATTCCAGATTTCACTTGTGTAAAATACAAAGAAAAAGAAAATCTCATTTTTGTTGGGGAAAAAAAAAAGAAAATATAATTTGAAAACAGATGGGGCTCAGACATTATGGTGACTGAACAGGTCAGGCTGTGAGAGTCTCCGCAAAACCAATGGTCCATAAAGACTCTGTGTGAGTAGGTGTGTGCTGGTGAAAGAGAGAAATTCCATCTGAAGGGAGACTTGGGTTCATGTACTTGGGGTTCCCCTATGTAGGTGACTGTAAGCCTCAACCACCCTGAGATTGGAGCCATGGCATGCAAGATCATCTGATGTTCATGGAACTCTCCTGAGAAGAGCCTGCCGAATCCAGCTGATTCTCACTACCTAGCATCTGGCCCACACCATCACCTGTTATAGCAAATCAGTGGGAGTACTGGATCCAATCAGTGGTGAGAGAAGATGGGGGAGAGCCAGAAAGGAGCCCCATGCCTGGTGACGAAATACCAACCACAGACATTTTATTTGTCCCAGGACCAGGCAGAGACCTGCATTGCCTTGCCCAGTTCCACCCAGCTCTGCTCAGCCTCCAACTTGGGACCTAAGGTAATCTCATTAAACTGGGAGAGACAGCAGCCTCTCCCCAATGCTGGGTCAGACACAGACAGGTCAGATCTGAGTGGCAGACTTGACAGGCAGCAAGCCAGGTGAGTTCAGATCTGATCCAACCTCCTTCAACAGTATTTCTGTAGCATCTGACCCAAGCTGTGAGCAACCCTATCAGCCTGCACTGAGAGCTAGAGATCAGAGCTGAAAGGATGTTGGACTTACAGAAACAACCTCAGAGCGAGTTTGGTTCTTTGTTTTTATTTTTTTATTTTTATTTTGTGTCTGTTTGTTTTGCTCATTTTTGTTTGTTTTTTATTTTAGTTTTTTTCTCTTTCTGTTTTTGATAACCTTTTCATACTTGCTTTGTTTCTGTTATTGTTATTATTATTATTTTTGAGTTGAAGTCTCTTTCTGTCACCCAAACTGGAGTGCAGTGGCTGTTCCTGACCACTGCAGCCTTGACCTGCTGGGCTCCGGCAATCCTTCTGACTCAGCCTTCCAAGTAGCTGGAACTACAGGCACACGCTACCATACCCAGCTAATTTTTTTGATTTATTGTAGAGATGAGGTCTTGCCTGCCCAGGCGGGTCTTGAACCCACAGGCTCAGGCAATCCACTCACCTCAGCCTCCCAAAGGCACAGGATTACAGGCTGAGCCACCGAGCCCGGCTGTTTCTGTTATTTTACTGATTTTTTTTCTTTAGACTTCCTGTTTTTGTATGGAAGAGTACATCGATAGGGAGGTTTTTGTTGGTTTGTGAGTTTGTATGATTGTCTGTATGCTTTAGTTGTGTTTTTTTCTACACTTTTCTGTCTTTGTGTCTCTTTTAATTTGTTAATTTGTATGTCTGTCTTGTTTTCCCTCTTACTCATCTCTCTCCCCACCTTCCTCATACCCTCCTTCCTTCCTTTTTAAATTATTTTCCTTTTTCTTACTTTATTTTGCTTTCAGGGAGCAAACCTATACCCCCACTCCATGGACAGATTGTAAGGCAGTGGGATCCAGGGTGCCCATATCTGTCAGAGGATACTGGGATCTGAAGATAGATTTTGAATCACAGCTCCCTCCTCAATTAAATCCCCAAAACTGCAAAAATTACATCTCCCAACCCACAGTCCAGTTTCAGAATTGAACAAGCCAGAGGATTCACATAAGGAAGAATAGGAGACTGAGCAAATGAAAGTAAAAATAACCCCATCATCCCTGAATTACAGATTTAAAGAAAAGGGGAAAAAAAGTGGGAGGGAGGAATATCTACACAAATGAAGCAAAATCAAAAGAAGAATATTGGTCTCACACAGGCCCCTGGAAGGTCAACACTGAGAAAACAGACTTCAGAGCACAAACAGTGATGAGTCCCCAGAATGACTGGTCTCAAACTACAAACCCAGATATCAAGACATTAATAGAGAGAATAAATAGAATTGAGGAGAGACAAGAAGAACATATGAAGGAATTGATAACTAAGATAACAGCAGTAAAGAATACTGTGAATGAAATAAATAACAAACTGCTATGCATGGAAAGCAGAATTAGCCAAGAGAAGAAAGAATCTCAGAGCTTGAGGACCAAAACCAAAATAGAAAACTAATCCAAACTGTCAAAACATAGAAAAAAAGTTTAAAAAGAGAAAACAAAACCTTCAAGAGATGAGTGATTATTTCAAGAGGCTGAACCTAAGAGTAATTGGACTTCCTGAGGCAGAAAGAGAGACAGAAACTCACTGGAACAAACATTCCCTGAAATTATTCAAGAAAATTTCCCTCATCTCATCAGTGTTGTGACCATTCAAACACAAGAGATTCAGAGTACCCCTGCAAGACATCAAATGAGAAGGTCAACTCCTAGACACATAGTAATTTACCTAAACAAAGTAGGTATGAAAGAAAAAATCCTAAAGGTAGCAAGAGAAAGAGATCAGACTACCTTCTGGGGAAGATGTAGCAATTAGAATAGCAGCAGATCTAAACACAGAAACACTTCAGGCTTAGAGAGCTTGGAGACCAACCTTCAAAGTTCTCAGAGATAAACAATTTCAACCAAGAATAACCTACTCAGTCAAGCTAAGCTTCATCAGTGAGGGAGAATTAAAATCTTTCCCAGACATGAAATCCCTAAGAACTTATGCTGCCTCTAGACCAGTTCTACAAGAAACACTTAGTAAAGTATTCAACACATAATAAAGGGAAAAAGCAATGACAATGTTCTTCATAAGAGTGTAGAAAAAAGATTAAAAACCCACATGAATCAACCCAAAATAAAAAGAAAGAAAACAAACAAACAGGAACAACAACAACACTATAAAAACCTCATGACAGGGATAAACTCTCACATTTCAATAATTAGCCTGAATGTCAATCGACTAAATGCAACACTGAAAAGACATAGAATGGAGAAATGGATAAAATATCATGAGGCAACAATATATTGTCTCCAAGAGACTCATCTCACCAGAAAGGACACTCACAGACTCAAAGTAAGAGAATGGGAAGTAAAATTTTAGGTGAATGGAACACAAAAGAAAGCAGGAGTTATGACCTTAATATCAGACAAAATACCCTTTAAGCTATCAAAAATTTAAAAAGATACAGAAGATCAGTATATAATGATAAAAGGTTCAATCCATCAACAAGAAATATCCATCCTAAACATATATGCACCCAACATGGGAGCACCAACTTTCATTAAGTGGTTTTAGAGAAAATTAAAAAGATATTGACTCTAACACTATCATAGCTGAGGACTTTAATACCCCACTCACAACTCTGGACAGATCAGCAAGGAGATCTGGAACCTCAATGTGACTCTTGACCAAATGGACTTTATTGATAGCTATAAAACACTCCACCCATGACCACAGAATATGTTCTACTCATCACAACATGGAACGTAGATCTAAGATCAACCACATCCTTGGCCATAACTCAAGCATAAACAAATTTCATAAGACTAAAATTTTGCCATGCACCTTTTTAGAACACAGAGGAATAAACATAAATGTCAACACCAACAAAGTTCCCCCAAAACCCACAAAGACATGGACACTGACCAGCATGATGCTAAGCAACTCCTGGGTCACCATGAAAATCAATACAGAGATTAAAATGTACCTGGAAACAAATGAAAATGAAGAAACATCTAACCAAAACCTCTGGGATGCCATGAAAGCAACAGTAAGAGGGGAATTTATATCTCTACAAACACATATGAAGAAAATGGAAATATCACAAGTTGAAAGCCTAACAAGTCACCTAAAGAAGGTGGAAAAGCAAGACCACCAAAACCCTAACTTCAGCAGAAGAATCCAGATCACCAAAACAGTAGCCCAAATCTGGGACGTAGAAGACAAAAAGATAATACAAAAAAAAAAAAAAATCAATGAAACAAAAAGCTGGTTCCTTGAAAGGATAAACAAGATTGATGGTCCCCTTCTAGACTGACCAAGAAAAAGAGATAAAAATCCCAAATAAATACAATCAGAAACACAAAAGATGAAGTCACAACTGACCCTGAAGAAATACCAAAGATTAATAGAGACTACTATGTACACTTGTATGGAAACAAACTTGAAAACCTAAAGGAAATGGAGGACTTTCTGACATCACACAATCTCCCCAGGTTGAAAGAAGAAGAAATCGAGACCCTAAATGGACCAATAACAATCCAGGAAATTGACTAAGTCATAAAAAAATGACCTACAAAAATAAGTCTTAGACCAGATGGCTTTCCAGCAGAATCCTACAAAACATACAAGGAGGAACAGATACCAATCCTATTGAAAGTATTCCAGGTCAGGCTTGGTGGCTCAGCCTGTGATCCTGTGCTTTGGGATGCCAGGGTGAGTGGATTGCCCGAGCCCATGGATTCAAGACCAACCTTCACAGCTTGACGAGACCTCATCTCTACAATAAATCAAGAAGTTAGCTGGGCATGATAGTGCATGCCTGTAGTTCTGGTTACTTGGAGGGCTGAGGTGGAAGGATCACTGGAACCCAGCAGGTCGACGCTGCAGTGGCCAGGAGCAGCCACACACTCCAGTCTGGGCAACAGAGTGAGACTCCAACTCAGAAAAAAAAAAAGAAAGTATTACAAGTGATTGAGAAAAATGAAAATCTCCCAAAATCTTCTCATGAATGTAATATTATATTGATATCCAAGCCAGATAAAGATCCTACAAAGCAAAAGAACTACAGGCCAATATCCTTGATGAACACAGATGCTAAAATTCTCAACAAGATCCTAGCAAACCAGATTCAACCACACATCTCAAAAATCATCCACCACAACCAAGTATCCTTCATTCCCAGTATGCAAGGCTGGTTTGACACTTGTAAGACCATAAGCATAATTAACTACATCAACAGACATAAAAACAAAAACCACATCATTCTATCGTTAGATGCAGAAAAAGCTTTTGATAAAATCCAGCACCTCTTCTTGAAAAAAAACCCTTGAACATCTAGGAATAGATGGAACATACTTCAAAATAGTAAGAGCCATCTATGGAAAATCCACAGCCTGCATATTGCTAAACAGATAGATATTGGAACCATTTCCCCTGAAAACTGGAACAAGACAAGGAAAGCCATTCTCACCCCTCCTGTTCAACATAGTTTTGGAAGTCCAAGCTAGAGCAATCAGAGAAGAGAAGGTGATCAGGGTTATCCAAATAGGAAAAGAGGAAATCCAGTTATCCCTTTGCAGACAACATGATTCTATACCCTGAAAACCCAAGAGAACCTGTCAAAAACCTCCTTGCACTGATAAAAGACTTTGGCAAAGTCTCAGGGTATAAAATAAATGTGAAAAAGATAATTGCATTTCTATACACCAATGATAAGCAAACAGAAACCTGAATAAAAAGCACAATTCTATTCACAATAGCCACACACACACACACAAAATGAAATACCTTAGCATTTTCCTAACCAGAGACGTGAAAGACCTTTACAATGAAAACTACAAAACACTGCTCAAAGAAATCAAAGATGACATAAACAAGGAGAAAAATATTCCATGTTCATAGATTGGAAGAATCAAAATTGTTAAGATGTCCATTCTACCCACGGCAATTTACAGACTTAATGCAATACCCATCAAATTACCAGAACCATTCTTCTCAGACCTAGAAACAACAACACAAGAATTCATATGGAAACATAAATGACCAAAAATAGCCAAAACAATCCTCAGCAAAAACATAAAACAAAAACAAAGCAGGAAGTATCACACTCCCAGACTTTAAACTTTATTATAAAGCTACAATAAACAAAACAGCCTGGTATTGGTACAAGAAAAGGCATATAGACCTATGGAATAGAATTGAGATTCCAGAAGCAAAACTTCAGTTTCTCAACCAACTCATCTTTGACAAAGCCTCCACCACCAACCATTGGCGACAGGAGAACATATTTAGTAAATGGTGCTCGGAAAACTGACTGACCACATGCAGAAGATTGAAACAGGACCCCTACCAATCCCCATACACAAAAATCAACTCTAAATGGATCAGAGACCTAAACGTAAGACCTCAAACTATTAGAACCTTAGAAAGTGCAGGAGACACCCTTATGGAAATTGGAACTGACAACCAATTCCTGATGAAAACCCCCATGTGCCCATGCCATAAGAGATAAGATAGACAAGTGGGACCTCATCAAACTGACAAACTTCTTTAATGCCAAAGAAACCATCAAGAGAGCAGGGAGACAGCCCACAGACTGGGAAAAGATATTTGTCAACTCTATGTCTGACAAAGGTCTAACATCTAGGATCTACAAGGAACTCAAGCATGCTGAAAAGAAAAAAAAATAGCCCCATTACAAAGTGGGCAAAAGATATGAATAAACACTTCTCAAAAGAAGACATATGAGCAGCCAACAGATACATGAAAAACTGTTCAGTCTCTCTAGTCATCAAAGAAATGCAAATGAAAACTACATGGAGATACCACCTAACTCAGTCAGAATGGCCATCATCAATAACTCAAAAAATAACAGATGCTGGAGAGTATGTGGCAAAAAGGGGATGCTTCTACACTGTTGGTGGGAGTATAAACTAGTACAGCCTCTGTGGAAAACAGTGTGGCGATTCCTAAAAGTTCTAAAAGTCGACCTTCCCTATGACTCCACAAACCCCCTACTGGGAAAATACCTGGAAGAACTCAAATCACTCTATAAAAAAGATACCTGCATGTGTATGCTTATCACAGCGTTGTTCACAATACCAAGAATGTGGAACCAACTGTACTGCCCATCAAAAGAGAACTGGATAAAAAATGTGGTACAAATATACAATGGAATATTATGCATCCATAAAGAAGAACAAAATCATGAACTTTACAGCAATCTGGATGGACTTAGAGTTTATAATACTGAGTGATCTTTCACAGAAACAAAGAACTGAGTATCAAATGTCCTCACTCATAAGTGGACCTTGAACAACTATCTCAATACTATAAGAAAAGGAATGACAGTAGCCGGAAACTGTGAGGGGTTGGGAGGGTGGGGAGATGGAACTGGCAGTAGTGGTAATCTGCCTGGGGAAGGGAGGGCACACCTCATCAACAAGGGTACCTGCATAATGAATATTTGTATACCTAACCCTGAATTGTACCCCACAGTTTTAAAACAAAAAAATTAAAAGTTAAAAAATCTCAGATTTTTAAAAGTGTGATGTTATACAAAATGCAATGCAAGTTAAATCCTCTTAAATATGTGACACATTTGAGCATGTAATTATGAGTATACATGTGTCTGTATATTTATATTTACTGGAAAAAAAGCATTTAAATAAAAATTATGTCTAGTGGTTTGGTAATTTCACTTCTTTATACTGAAGATAGTTGCTAAGTTTTTTTATAAGTTATTTTTGCAAAAGAGTTTCTTCAAAGAATCAAAATATTTCTCCCGAAACTAAAACCAAAGCAAAACAAAGTAAAATCAAGCCAAACAAAAAGAAATCTCAATGAATTTGGAATTCTGCTTTCATGTTGTATTTTGGTTAAAGGTTAGTGAATTCTATTTCCATATGAGTTGCACAGACAATGTGTAACTAAAAAAACATAATCAGTTCTTTTCACATATATCCACTTCCACTGTAACCTTCTCTGTCATGTTTTAATGTGGTATAAAAGCCCTCGCCA
Source organism: Carlito syrichta (assembly GCF_000164805.1). Taxonomy (NCBI): domain Eukaryota; kingdom Metazoa; phylum Chordata; class Mammalia; order Primates; family Tarsiidae; genus Carlito; species Carlito syrichta. Next base: position 255,935 of record NW_007248788.1, read on the forward strand.
GAAGATAAGCATATATTGGTACAATGCTTTCTGCATCATCCACAGAATTATGTTCATAGTTTTAGACTGAAAGCAAGAGAAAAGACATTTTATTTTTAAAATTTAAATAGCATGTTTCTAGTTTGAGGTGGTGGATTGTAGACATCAGACACCCACCTTCTCCACAAGGAGGAACCAAAATTATAAATAGATAACCATACCTCATATAAAACATCTAAGTAAGAACACTAGAGTCCAACGGCTAATTCACAGGAAACACTTGACAGACAGAAGAAGGAAGTGAGCAATTGGCTTGACTGGGATTGGCTGGGATCCTAGATGGACTCAGTATTGCGGGAAAGGACAAGTGGAAGAACTTCAGCAGTTCCTATTTCCACTGCACACTGCTGCAGTATGAACCACAAGAGAGCTCCTCTACCTACATGAATCTTGACACTAGTGTGGTAACTTGGAGACCCTGCAAGTGTATTGCACCCGACAGGAAACTCATGCTTGGTCACTCACCCTCCTGAGGCCTTAGCAAATGCCATTATACTTCTTACAAAACAGCATCCTGCCTTGAGAAACACAGCCTTCATATCTCCACATGTTGGGAGCCCCTGCTGACATCTTCCAGTGCCCACAGAAATGGTTATAGTGGCATATTCCTGGCTGAACTCTCAGATGCTATGAAATCCCCAGTACTATAGCCCACAAAAAATATGATTCCCTAGGAAAGGACAGTGCAGTACACCGAAAAGGTAGCCCAAGGGACAAGGAAAACCAAAACTTATGCTTTCCAGAGCCCAAAAGATCACTGTCTGGGTCTGTGTGAAGTGACCCTGCCTCCACTTTTCCTTCCTAAATCTGGAAAGAAAAGAACAATTGTTACCATCATAAAAACACATGAAAATATAAAACAAATAAATGAGGAAAAGATTCAAATGGTACCAACACAGAAAATCAGCAATTCTAAAGGAAAATTAATATGAAAAAAAGAAAGGAATAAATAATACGCATAACAAACAGAACACAGTTAATAATATATTACAATAGGAACAAAACATTGCATATCAATACAACTCCAAATATAAAAATATTAAATGCAGCACTTATCCAGACTGAGTGAATAAAATTACAACTAAATGCTGACTAAAAGAAACATACTTTACTTTTAAAGACACTTATAGACTAAAAGTAAAGGGATGGAAAAAGATACTTCACACAAATGTAGGTAAGAAATAGTAAAAATAGATAAAGGAAGTCATTATATAATGATAAAGGAATCAACATAGTAAGAGGATATGTCAGTTCGAAATATACATGCACCCAACAACGGAGAACCCACATTTATAAAGTAAATATTACTGGGTCTAAAGACAGGGATAGACTCCAATACAATAATGGGAGACTTCAATACCCTACTTTCAAAATTATACAGAACAACTAGACAGAAAATAAACAAAGAAACATGGGAGTTAAACTGTACTTTAGACCAAATGAACCTAACTGACAATAGACGAACATTTTATCCAACAAATGCGGAGTACACATTCTTCTCATCAGCACATGGAACACTCTCAAGGATTGACCATATGTCAAATCTCAACAAATTTCAAAAAAATAAAAAGGTTGTCAAGCATCTTCTAAGACTACAACAGGTTAAACTAGAAATCAATTTCAAAAGAAACTTTGGAAACTATACAAATACTTGGAAATTAAACAACTTGCTTCTGAAGGATCACAGGGTCAACAAATAAGCTAAGGTGAAAATTTTTAAAATGTCTTGAAATAAATGAAATCAGAAACACAGAATACCAAAACCTGTGAAACACTGCAAAAGTAGTGCTAAGAAGGAAGTTTCTAATAATAAGTGCTTATATCAAAACAAGACTTCAAATAAACAATCTGACTATGTACCTCAAATAACTAGAAAAGGTAGAAAAAACCAAAGCCAAAATTAACAGAAGAAAAGAAATGGCAAAGATCGGTTGAGAACTAAATGAAATAAAGGAAATGCCAAACTATTTTCAAAGTGACTATCTACCATTTTACAATTTTACCAGCAATATATGAGGGCTCCAATTTCTCTATATCCTCAATAACACTTCTTATGGTTTGTCTTTTTTATTATAGCCATCCCAGTGTGCATAAAATGTTATCTCGTAGGTTTTATTTACATTTCCCTAATGACATATATCAGTTTACTTAGAATTAAACATATTCAGGCCATTGCTCTACTAAACTCTGGTGTGGCCGTGTGCTCTCTCAGCTAGTCCATAACCATGTTTTCTAAGCTTTGGTCTCCTCTCCTACCTCGGAGAGATGAATCTCTTCTCTTGTACCTCATTTACTTTCTAAATAAACTCTATTTTCTAATCTAAAAAAAGAGTTAGAAATATTAATATTTGATACATTCCTCAAAATTTGTTTGGGGAATTGTTTCAAAAAGACACTGATTCCTACACAATGTCCAAAACTTACATTATTTTCATAAGTAAGAAATAGAAGAGAAATTGAGAAAAAAGTTATTTAGAATGAATATTTTGTCAAAAAATTTTGAAGTGTGCTTTGAAATAAGACCATTAATATAGTTGGTTAGGTATTAAATATCAATCTTCAGCTTACACATTAATCCCTAATAAAAATTGAAAATGTAATTCATTATATCTGCTAAGAACTCTTATGTGTGTTCAGTCCTTTATAATGTAATTGCTAGCTTTATTGGAAAGCATTATAAGTGTTATCATATAATCCCAAACATTATTTTTTTTCCTTGAGTCACTTATTTTGACACATTGAGGACAAAATAAAAATATATCCAATAAATATATTGCTATATAAGCAACTTATTCATTTTTGAGTTTCTACTTTGTACTAGCTGTCCTTCACATTTTTTTTTTTTTTTTGAGTTGGAGTCTCACTCTGTCACCCAGACTGGAGTGCAGTGGCCGCTCCCGGCCACCGCAGTCTTGACCTGCTGGGCTCCGGCGATGCTTCCGCCTCCGCCTTCTGAGTAGCCGGAATTACAGGCAAGCGCTACCACGCCCGGCTAAGTTTTGATTTATTGTAATGAGATGAGGTCTCACCTGCCAGGCGGGTCTTGAACCCTCAGGCTCAGGCAATCCACTCACCTCAGCCTCCCAAAGGCGCCGGATTACAGGCTGAGCCACCGAGTCCGGCTTGTCCTTCACATTTTTAATTTTGAATCAAATTTATGTTGATTATGTATCTTTAAAATTTAGGAAGAATCCACATCCATATTAATTTACAAAGTAATACTCAATGTCAAGTTAGCATATTTAGTTAGGCTTTTCATGATACTTACTTGTAAATTCAATGTAACACTATGGTTTTATTTTAAAGTTTCACAAACTGAACACAGTAATAATAGTGAAAAAAAGGAAGAACTTCTGGTTTCCAGTCTGGTAAGTAATGCTGGCCAACCAACAGTTTCTCAAAGAAATAAGCAAAGATTTGTCAACACAGTGGAAACTGGGAATCAGTGGTAGAAAGGAAAAAGGTTCTTTGCATATGAGATAATTTGTGGAATGTCAAAAGATATTGTACAAATGAGAGAGAATACTTAATGAGCATAAAAGAGGACATGGAAAACATGATTTGTCTGATGTGAAGGAAGAACCCACCTCCATAATAAATGGAAGACTCAAACAGTAGAAATGATCTTCACTGCAAGTGTTTGGGGCTAGAGAATTAAAACAAGCCAAGGTTAGCTGGTATGTTGAAGCTGTTGCCCCATTCATGCTTCTTGGAAACATTTCCAAGATGCTAGAGATTAAGACTGTAAGACCTTGGTAGTGCTCACTCCTTGGTTAGATTTGTACGAGAGTACCAGACAAGATATTTCTTTTTTTGTTTTTTTTTTTTTTGGTTGGACTCTCACTGTCACCCAGACTGGAGTGCAGTGGCCGCTCCCAGCCACTGCAGCCTCGACCTGCTGGGCTCCGGCGATTCTTCTGCCTCAGCCTTCCAAGTAGCCGGAATTACAGGCATGCGCTACTATGCCCGGCTAATTTTTGATTTATTGTAGAGATGAGGTCTCGCTGCCGAGGCGGGTCTCGAACCCGCGGGCTCAGGCAATCCACTCACCTCAGCCTCCCAAAGGCGCAGGATTACAGGCTGAGCCACCGAACCCGGCCAAGATATTTCTAAACGAAGATTGGTAAGCCAGGTTGAAAGTTAACACTGAAACCAATTTAAACTCTTACAAGGAGAACATCTCTTAGCAGAGGAAAAGATTCTTGCTCTGTACTTTTTAATCTTTTATTCACTGTCCTTTTCTTTGATACCTGGGATCCAGATGCAATAAAGTAAAATTACTCTGAACTTTTATTCATTTATCTGTATCAAAAATTTTTATGTAGGGACACATTTTAAGAACCCATATAAAATAATAATTCTAGACAAACATAGAATTAATTTTATAAGAATGGTGAGCAGACACATTCTCAATACACATTTTTTATAAATATGAATCAGAGGACTAAAATTATTTCCCTCATTGAAATAGCTGGAGTAAGGATCAGGGTGAACATATTTTTAAATTTCTAATTTTTATTTTCCAAGAAATTTAAGAAGCTAATCATTTATGCAATATAGATGGAAGGTCATGACAAAAGAACAGAAAAACAATTTTAAAGTGATTTATATTTGAAAAGGTGTGAAGGCGTAAACATTTTATTGGATTCTGCAATAGAACAAAACTGCAAATTGGAAGACAGAACCAAAAAAAAATTCTGTTTCACAGAGGAATTAGATTGAAAAAATTAATGGCAAGACTAGTAGAAAACATCTGAGATATTCAGTATACAAAGAAACACATTTCATAAGCTTGGGATACAAATAAAGCTGTTTTACATTTATAATTAACTTTTATTTTTTGAGTTGAAGTCGCACTATGTTGACCCAGGCTGGAGTGCAGTGGCATGATCGTGCTCAATACAGCATTGCGTGTCCCACCACAACCAGCTAAGTTTTTGATTTTCTGCAGAGACGACATCTTACCATGTTGCCTAAGCTGGTCCTGAACGCCTGGGCTCAAGCCATTCCTTTCCCTACACCTCGTAAAGTGCTCAGATTACAGGCATGAATCACCACAACCAATCTTATGTTTATAATTAACTTCTAACTAGTTACTCTTGTCCTCAGCTAACATGTTTACAAGTCATCTGTGTCTCCACTTTGAGACCTCTACCCACAGAATAATCTAAGAACACCAGGAGGTTCAAAATCTTAAGCACTAATAGGAAAGAGCTGTAAATTTCAATCTGTTGATTGGCAATATGTTTAATATATTGTTCCTTAGTGCTTTGCTGCCATAACTGCCACATGCTGTAGCTTTGAAAAATAGTTTCAAAGAGGATGATTATTGTAGGAATGTTCTTGAACAGGCACTGTGGGACACCTCACATTTTTAGGTTATACTCACAGGATCAGCCAGATTCATTAAGCCAAGAATATGTGTCAGGGTAGCCAAGTTTAGACACCCTGCCAGGTTCATTTGCACTCTAAGATAAAAGAAAGCCAGACTCACAGATTCTTGCCTTGAGTCTAAATGCCTCGCACAAACTTCCACTTCTTGCTTTATGAGTCTTAGGGGGTATTTTTCAGGACCTTTCTTGCCTATCAATGAGGTCCCTGTGCTAATCAATAAGGTCCCCTTACTTCAATTTTGGGGAAAGAGATTCTAGTATCTGTTTCTGCATTTGTAATACACCCCAGACAGAGCCAGCTGTATAATTTGTGTACCTCAATGCAAAGGAAGATGTGGGGTCTGGAAACTGCTCCTACTACTTTCTGACTTCAAACTCATTTAAAATAATACTTTATCCCAAGAATAAATTACAAATCCCATTTGTGTGCCAAGTACCTTCAATCATATCACTTTCTTTTTTTTTTTTTTTGAATTGGAGTCTCACTCTGTCACCCAGACTGGAGTGCAGTGGCCACTCCCGGCCACCGCAGCCTCGACCTGCTGGGCTCCAGTGATCCTTCCGCCTCAGTCTTCCAAGTACTGGAAATTACATGTGCTACCACGCACGGCTGATTTTTTGATTTATTGTAGAGATGAGGTCTCGCTGCCCAGGCGGGTCTCGAACCCGCGGGCTCAGGCAATCCACTCACCTCAGTCTCCCAAAGGCGGGGATTACAGGCTGAGCCACCGAGCCCGGCTAATCATATCACTTTCTAAGGACCTGTTTACTTATCTATGCCCCCCTTAAGAATGGAAGTCATTAAGAGGTGAAAAGTGTTTGCTCATCATTGTAGTCCTAAAACCCTGCATAGTGTCAGACACATAGTAGATTCTCAATAAATATTTGCTTAATGAAATGAAATGTCTAGATATTTGAACAATGAGGATATAACCAAGGTACCCTCATTTATTAATGGATGTTTAATCTAATCTCCAATGAAAATAGAATGCTCCAGAAACTCTTGTACCTATATACTGGTTAGGCTCTATACAGTCTTATTTGTTTTTAAGTTGAAGTGACACTGTACAAATGACTGATATGTAAACATCTATGTAAAATATAGTTAGCAAAAGGGACTATAGAGTTTATCATAAGAATCATATATCATATATCATAGGAATGTGTGCCTCTTTCATTAAATTAAATTTCCATTTGATTTCTATTTTAGTCATTTGATATCCTTTATTAGTTCTTTGAACATTTTATTAAATTTGAGTGTATAAAAATGGGCTTAATGCAGTCCATTAAATTTAAAAATAATAAACATAAATTGCATATACTCCACAGAATAACAAAAGATAAAATGTAATGTCTGAGACCAAAACAACCATGAAGGATTTCAAATACTCTGGGTCAAGAATGGACAGAGTTGATTGGCATGAAGATCTGTGAAGGTGGAAGCCCTGAAGTTAAAAGCTAGAAAACAGAAAGCCTCCTGTTGGATAAACGGGATCATATTGAGAGGAGGATCGAAACCAAGCCATCTGAGGAACAGTTGAGAGTACTCTCACCTCCACATATATAAAGGGATAGCAAACATCAAAGCTTCAGTTGAACTGAGTGTGTTTGTCCCTTTATTGTGCTGTCAACTGTGAATTCTTTCCCCAAGAATTGCTCCTTACTGAGATAACTGAATACTGAAAACATAATGATAAATAATAACACATAAAGCAGTTAACACCAGATGGAGGCAGAACACCATGATTTTGTGGTTTGCAGATAAAGGAGCTTACACTTTTAGAATCATTAAGTGACTTGGTTTTGAAAGTCTTTTTTTGCCAATATAATTAAACAAAAGAATTAACGCACAACAATGATGGGGACAGCTTTCATACGCTTTCCTTTTGTTTAATTTTTATCTCATTCTTGATGCATTGCCAGAAATCTGTTCTTTACGTTAATATGAAATGTTCTGCACATCGGATTTCTTTCTCCTTTGAATGTGCAAGGAATTTTTTTAAAGAAGCAGACAATTAAGTGTTATATTTGTTTTAACACTAGACTTTTAGTAAATAGGCATTTCAGATCATGATTAATGTCATTATTTAGATATTTCATATCTCTCACAGTCTTTACATTGAAAAACTGCAAACTGAAGATTAATTCTGCTTCTCAACGTTGCCAAGACTGTTTCTACCTAAGAGATTTGTACTTTGCTCTGCCCTCTAACTGTATTTACCAGGTCTTTGTATAACCATGTCTTCCAAAATCTTCAGTTCTCTGTTCAATATCACCACCTCAGAGAAGCCATCCTTAACCATCCAATTGGCACACCCTCTATCACTGCATTCTGCCTTATTTTCTTTTATATAATTATTTGTAGATAGATCTATATCTACCTATCTGCATGAAGATCTGTATCTATCTATAAGTTGATCTATATCTATGTTTATTCCTATCGCCATAATTTTCATGATTGCTTATTGTCTGTTTTCTACTATTGATTTTTCAGGAGTATAAACATCTATCTGATATGCTGTAGAGAAAGGATTTCAGATTCTCCACCAAGGAATTTGATGTTTGGACTTAGTGCCAAAGCCTAAGGATTGGGGATGGTGATAAATACAAGTCCAAAACAGGAGTACAATCTTCTAAACTTATCACACTCTAGTCACTCTGGCTTTGTGGTTGCAATTTAGGGGGGAAATTGAAAAAGAAGAAATATTTTGAGACCAAGGCCGTTTCCACCAGGGGAATCACAAAGTAGAAAGGACATGTTCCCTTTGATTTGGCCAGGCTTGACTGCCTGGGAAAACCAGAGGAAATGTACTCTAGACCTGGATTGCATGCATAAACCTCAGTAATTACTGCAGACTTTGAGGGTCCCTGACTAGCTGTGAAACCCACAACTTCTATGCGATTCCCTTGTTCATTTGCAAATCTCTGGATGTGCAGTAGTAGCAAGTACAAGAGCAGTAGCACTTGAAGCACCTCAATAACATCATCGACGAGTGATGATCCTACAGGAAATATTCTATTTTTTAAAAAGGCACACAGCCCAAAGAAGACTGTCCATTAGGTATCAATAGGCAAAAAATAAAAGTATTGTTTCCTTTATTCTAGAAATCTGACCTGTGCTAGATATATTTCATGCATTTTATAGGCTTATTTTTATACATAGGTCTAAGGGGTCAGCCAGTAGCAATTTACTATGTTTAGTACATAAATACCACTAATAGTCAATGCATATGGCACTTCTCTGTACCAGGCATTGTTCTAAGTGTTCCCTTATTGATCAATGTAATCCTTACACAAACTCAATGAAGTAGGTACTTTTATTCCCCCAAGTTTCTCAAATCAGAAAGTGAGTCACAGAAAGGTTAAATAACTTGCCCAAAGTTACACAAGTGGTGGAGACCACATTTTAATACTAAACTATTAAAGGGTACTGAAATTTGGCATTGCCTAACATAAATAAATAGGTAAATAAATAATTTCAGAGTGTTTTAGGTTTTTTTAAAAAAACATTTAGAATATAGGGGCAAAAAAAGAAAAAAAAGAATATAGGAGCACGTGGCTTTTCAGTGGTCTTTCTTTTGTTCTCATCTTTAAGGATCACTATAACAGCACTTAAATATTCTGTTAATATTCTGTAATATTCTGCAAAAATTCTGTTAATATGAGAACACTTGCAATAAGTTGTGGATAGGAAATAAGAAGATGAAGAAACATAGAGTGTGCTGTCTCTCTACATCTGACCTGTGCTAGTGGCAAGAGAATCAAGGAATGATTCACTCCTAAGAGGAGATTTTCTATAAAAAGAGAAAACAAAGAAACCGAAAACTATAAAAAGATGAACACTTCAGGGTTGATATTTTGATATATATTTTGACATTCATACTCTAGTTTGTACTCACCAGGATGGAGAAGCTTGGGACATAGTAGTTACATATACTTTCGAAATAACTTAGGCCAAAATTTTATACAGGGATTATAATAATTAGTCAGCAATTTCAATCTACTTATAGTGAATATATCTTCCAACGTACCATTTTAATCTTTCAGAATACACAAATGAGGTCATATAATATTACAAAACTGGGGTCAATCATGAGAATATTTGTTATTGAAAATGGCAAGCATCTGAAAACAGGTAGTTGTAGAATTTGGTACTATGCATTAATTATCAAAGTTGCCATGGTGATATTTTAGTTACAATGTTATTTCTGAAGTATTATGGGACAACAGTCACTAATTATCTTTCACTAATTTAATGCCCAGCAATCCTAGTTAAAGAAATGGAAATATAGTAAAATATTGAATATTACATGACATTCAGAAGTTGAATTCATAATAGTTATAACTCAATAACATGTCCTAAGACCTGACAACATTTTGAAATGAGTACTCTTTGTATCTGTTACATTTATTTAGTATTACGAATTAGGCCGGGCTCAGTGGCTCAGCCTGTAATCCCAGAGCTTTGGGAGGCCGAGGTGAGTGGATTGCCTGAATCCGCAGGTTCGAGACCCGTCTGGGCAACTTCGCGAGACATCTCTACAATAAATCAAAAATTAGCCGGGCATGGTTGTGCATGCCTGTAGTTCCAGCTCCTTGGAAGGCTGAGGTGGAAAGATTGCCGGAGTCCAGCAAGTTGAGGCTGCAGTGACCGGGAGTGGCCTCTGCACTCCAGTCTGGGTGACAGAGTGAGACTCCAACTCAAAAAAAAAAAATTATATATATATATATATATATATATATATATATATATATATATATATAATGAGTTGGAGTCTCACTCTGTCACCCAGACTGGAGTGCAGTGGCTGCTCCCGGCCACCACAGCCTCGACCTGCTGGGCTCCGGCGATCCTTCCGCCTCAGCCTTCCAAGTAGCCGGAATTACAGGCATGCGCTACCAAGCCCGGCTAATTTTTTTATTTTATTGTAGAGATGAGGCTTCGCCAGCCCAGGCAGGTCTTGAACCTGCAGGCTCAGGCAATCCACTCACCTCAGCCTCCCAAAGGCATGGGATTACAGGCTGAGCCACCGAGCCCGGCTTATATTTTTTAAAATAACATAAAATATACTGAAACATTAGCAACATAGATTGCTGTGAAAATTAGTCATTGGCTAATTCTT
>NW_007248788.1:266509-334017 GCF_000164805.1 Carlito syrichta
TGTCACACTTTTTTTTTGAGTTGGAGTGTCACTGTCGCCCAGGCAGGAGCGCAGTGGCATGCTCATGGCTACCGCAGCCTCGACCTGCTAGGCTCAGGCAATCCTTCCTCCTCAGCCTTCCAAGTAGCTGGAACTACAGGCAGACCACCACGCCCAGCTAATTTTTTTGATTTATTGTATAGACAAGGTCTCACTAAGTTGCTCAGGCTGTTCTCAAACCCCGGGATCAGGCAATCTTCTCATCTCCGCCTCCCAAAGTGCTAGGATTACAGGCTGGAGCCACTGTGTCCAGCGGTCACATTTTAAAATTAAATATATGAGAAAAATGTCTAAAAATGAAAAAAAATTATCATATTTGATGTTCTACTTAACATTTTTTCTATCTTTGAATTCAATAGGCAGTTTCTATCAGTAAGAAAATATTTATCACTATAATTTATTATTAATAGTTTAGATATCTGTCTTTCTAACATATTGCGAATTTTTCAATACATGTATTATGCTTTATGAATTTTTTTATCTCTAGTAGCTACAGCTACGTCTTGCACAAAATAGACACAAGACAAATTATTAACTTATTTGTAATTCAATTCATTGTATAAAATTTTATTACTTCTATAACACTAGGCAAATACATGAATAATGTAGAATTCTGACTTACAATTAGATATGCAGGATGCCAAAGCAAAAGCAATGAGGTTTACAGAATATTTTCTGCAGTTATCTTCTTTTTTTTTTTTTTTACAGCATGTCTTTGGAATTGGTCTGAGAATTTAGAAATAGTCTATACAAAAAAACCACACCAATCTAATCTTTTTCAACAGTGAGACTGTTGGATTTACAATACTATGTCATTATGGGGAAAAGGTAATTGATTCACATACTCAAAACAGCAGTGCATACTATGGAAACACAGCATATATGCACAGTAAAACATCGTACATCAATTAATGAAGAAAAAGTTCTAATTGCTCCCCATTATGCTGCTCAGCTGACTGATGTTAGTTAACTTCAACAAGCAAAGCTTTCCTTAGAGTGAAGCAGCTTCTACATGTTCAATTTACATCTGCTCATTGTCCACACTGCCTGTAGCTCTGTAGACCTGACCTCAGATCTAGAAGAATTTTTGTTTACATTTAACTTGCAATGACCTTCCTGTAGGTTTTGGGCATGGTCATGTCTGTCTCTAGGTGCATGAGCATGGCTGTCAGATAAGAAAGGGTCAATTCTTTGTACATATGTGAACATCTGAAGAAACAGGCTCATCAGTGTCTCTTGTGAGCAAAACAAGTCTGCAGATTTCTCACTAGTGAAAGTTGGCATAGCTGTACAAGATGATAGAAAAGCTTCCTCAGTTACAAACATAAAACAAAGTGGTCAAAGCATACAAGAAAAATGGATGTGAGGAAGTACAACCTAAGGAACATGGACAAATCAATTTTAACTAAATCATGGATTCTGTGATATATAAGGTTTAAACTTTTTGATCCAAAATCTGGGTAGATGTCAGACAGGTGGTGAATATAAATATGTAGAGACTGAAGAATTATGCAAGCCAACTAACTCAGCCATAGAGATGAGAATCATATTATTTTCCATTAAATCTATTTTATTAGTTTGCATAAATATGCATGCTGTCTCCATAGAAATGTAACTATCAACTCCTGGGAGTTATCCAAGTGTTTACTTTTTCTTGTGCATTTCAGACATAAGTGCCCTTTCACAATATCCATTTATAACAAACAACTCATGTTTTTCAGTATTTCAGTCGTCTAAGAGTTAAATAAAAGATTGTTATTATGATTGATGTTATTATAGTGTTAATGAAAGATCTGTTGAAAATATAAAGATACATAATTTATGGTTTTACCAACAAAAGGTCTTGAAATCTAGTTGAGAAAACCAAATAGAGGCAAAAAAATAGATATATATCAATATACTGCAGAATGTTTAAAGAAAAAAGATCAATGACTAAGTTCTAGAAAAACTTTCCAAAGGATGAAGTATTTCAGTAGGGCCTACAGGAATGACTGGGAGTCAAGGCAGTACAGATGAAAGCATATTTCAAGGTGAAAAAAAGAAGATGAGAAAATACTCTGGGATAAGATCTAGCAAAACACTTATTGTTAAATTACATCTTTAGCTAATTTGTTATCCTTCATTTTACTATCTTTGTATTTATGGTCTTTATTAACTTGGACATGGTGTACTCATTCAAGTTGGCTACTCAATTTATTTAATATCTCTTTTTTCTCTTTTATACTAATTTCAAATTCTTTTTCAGTGTCTCCCCACTAGTTGACATTCAGAGATTCCTCACCTCTACTAACTTAAACTTGAGAGCAGCCATTGCTATTACATTTGCTATTTAAAGAGTCATTGCTAGTATACTTCAGACTAAACATTGCTTCAGCAATCTCATTGCTATTACTACTATTGAAATTTACCTGAACTCATTGTTGATAGGTTCTTTAGAGGAAAAATTCTCTAAAAAAACAGTTTATGTTTAGGGATACAACATTAAAGACATAAAAAGTTACAACCTAGGGATCATTAAATTCTGTTTAAAAATGGAAGCATAAAATATAGTGGTTTTGCCTCTTAAGAGAAAGATTATCAAAAATGGATATGATTGCAATAAAATAATGTGTGAGAATTGAAATCTATATAAAATTGTAATATTTTAGCAGAGTTTTAGACTGTTCACTGAAAATAGTAGCTATTAAATTAGAAAAAGAGAAAGGGACAGATTGAAAACTAATTATGAATTTCATAGATATGCACTATTTTTCTGAATAATAACTTTCCATTTTACACTTTTTCTCAATTGCTTCGAAGAAATAAATTACCCCATGTATGTAACTAATAATGTGCAATTTTACATCATTTATTGTTCAATGAAAAATGGTAACACATTAAACATCAAAATGAGAATGATCCATAATACATCTGTCACACATGAAAAACTTAATATATGTTAGTATATTCTAGTCGTAGATTAATAAGCTCAACATGTCTGGCAGTAACATTTCCATTCACAAGTTATTACACTTGAGGTAAGAGCTCAAACTCAAGGCATAAAATAAATTAGAGACAATGATAAATCAAATAGAAATACAATATGTTTTATAATTAATTGACAGAGAATGGTAGGGAAAAATGGAATAAAATCTTACAAATGACATTCTCTTTTTAAAAATCAATCCAAATAGTAAAAAGCATAAAGGACAAAAATCACCTTCATTTAATTAGAAATATTCACACCTAAACTACAGATACTCAAAATAGCTGACAAATATAAATTTGGACAGCATAAAGTCATAACAGGTACAGCAGACATGAATCTCTAGAGATGTTCAGAGCACAGAAATAGGCAGAGTATGTGGAGTAGCTTATTACTCTACTTGGAGAGTGAGGTCTAGTATGGCTATCCCAAGATAATTATTTTGCAGCATATTCTACATGCAGAAGGGAAATTGTAATGAAGCTAAGGAAGATCCGCACCAATCTGAACAGAATTAGGTGGCAAATTATAATTGCTAACTATAGAAAACTGAGCTGGCCACATTAGCTCAAACCTGTAATATAATTTCTAATGTTTGCTATATGTTTATCATAGAGCAGTAAAACCTAGCAGTAATTATCTTTGGATATTTATCCAAAAGAGGAAGAATGTTTTTTAAAGTGGTTACAATAGTCTGAAACTAAAAACAACCTAAAGCACTCACCAAATGTTAAATGAATAAGCAAATACTGGTATAATCATATAATTGAATACTATTCAGCAATAAAAAATAATCATCTAATGATACAAAAATGTGAGTGGATTTCAAATGCATTAGAGTAAGCTATAAAAATTATATAATGTAATTATACTTATGTAAAATAATATAAAAAGCAAAATATACCTTCCAGTTATGTGTGGGCCTTAGGGTGAGCAGAGTTCTGGAATTGATGGTAAGAGAAACTGAAGAAACTTGTTGAGGCAATGGAAAAGCTCTATATCTTGATTGGAGTAATAGTTGTCTGAATATATACATTTGTCAAAACATATTGAATTGTACTTAAAATTGTTAATTTTTTAAATGAAAATTATGCCACAAAATTATGCTTAATTAATAATTGTGTTATTTTTCCATCCCTGAATTTATCTATTGAATTTGTCACCACTAAAAATAAGAAATCTATATTTACATGTAGACTTTTAGGAAGAAATAGGAAAAATTATTTTTTTTACCGTGTACTCAGATTTTTATTACACTTATTTCTAGTGCTTCTTCACATCAATCACATGATTTTTGTTAACATTTTGATGGAAGTGCCATTGAGTATACATTTTAATTACAGCCAATTAATCTTTCATTAGATTCACCCTACCACTATCACCACCAATTTTAATTGTCTGGCTATACATTATATTCAGATCTTTCTTATTTCCTAACATCTCTCATTTTTGTAGTTTTCTGCCTGAAATATAAAGGAAGTTAGTACTGGGTGTTTATGTTCTATTTATTTTTCTGATAAAAAGAAAAATAGAGCCTAACTCTCAAGTTGTTTGGAAAAATTATTTAATTTGAAATGTGAGCTGGGCTCGGTGGCTCAGCCTGTAATCCCGTGCCTTTGGGAGGCTGAGGTGAGTGGATTGCCTGAGCCCGCGGGTTCGAGACCCGCCTGGGCAGCGAGACCTCATCTCTACAATAAATCAAAAAATCAGCCGGGTGTGGCAGCACATGCCTGTAATTCTGGCTACTTGGAAGGCTGAGGTGGAAGGATCTCCGGAGCCCAGCAGGTGGAGGCTGCAGTGGCAGGAAGCGGCCACTGCACTCCAGTCTGGGCGACAGAGTGAGACTCCAACTCAAAAAAAAAAGAAAAGAAAAGAAATGTGTATGAACCTTGACCAGTAACCCATTAATAGTTGTTTCCTATAATTATAACATTTACTAATATTAAAAGTGAGATATATTGACCTGCCTCAAAATGGCATTTTGTTTTCAATAATTTGCCCTAGAAAAAAGAGAATACAATTTAAATTTGTATATCTTAACAACAGAAAGAATATATCAATAGCAAACAACATAAAGCAAAAATATGGAAGAAACAGACATCATAAAATAAAAGAGCAGAACTCAGCAAAATGCATTTGGTCTTTAATTCATGATACTCCTTTATTTTGCTTTAAGATTGATAGAAACTGAGAAGAATAATAAACAAGCTTTGTCCATAAAGGTACCTTCAACTTATTACAATTAAGTGCATTCTGAAACATTTCAGAAACAACTGATTAAAAAGTTAAAAAAAAACACAAAAAAGAAAGCATGATGGAGGTAAAGTGAATTGTATTACTTGTATCCTTTCAGATAAAATACTGTAGGTGGAAAATGAGAGAAGAAACCCTAGTGGCTATGCATGCTGAGAAGTGCAGTTTTATGCATTTCATCTTCTCAGACTGTCACAGAAGTAGCAGGATGAGAGAGATAAAACTGCATTGAACTGGGGATTAAACTCTGAGTCAGGTATCTCAGTCTGTACTACAAAATATATAAGGACTATTTGGCCAGCTTGTCTATCATGAGAGGAATAGGCCGACAGCAAATTCTGCGTGGTGACACACTGAGCTTCAGCTGACTCTGGCCATGTTTGAGTACAGAAACTATAGAGTTTGAAATCATAAGTTTATTTAAAACTATGGTAGAACATGGTAAAGAACAAAATGTCCAATAATTTAATATCCAATTCTATTAATCTACTGCATGGAAATTTCAGTAAATTAGTTCGTGGTTACCAGTGGGATATAAGTTGGTAGGATTCTGAAGAGCAGGCATAGTGTTAAATTTAAGATGAAGATGAATATGATCAAGAAGGGTAGCAAGGAGACCAAAAACCCAATAGAGGAAAGTAACCATCATGTAAGCACGGTTTTAATTGATGCTGTCTGAAATCTATTAAAGACTTGAAGAAATGCTTGAATAAGTAAAGAAAATGAAGAAATAGACAAAGATATGAAAACAATAAGAGAGAACAAAAGATAGAAAGTCAGATGTTTAGCCAGGCTCGGTGGCTCAGCCTGTAATTCCGTGCCTTTGGGAGACTGAGGTGAGTGGATTGACTGAGCCCACGGGTTCGAGACCTGCCTGGGCAACTCGGCGAGACCTCATCTCTACAATAAATCAAAAAATCAGTTGGGCATGGTAGCGCGCGCCTGTAATTCCAGCTACTTGGAAGGCTGAGGTGGAAGGATCGCCGGAGCCCAGCAGGTTGAGGAGCGGCCACTGCACTCCAGTCTGAACGACAGAGTGAGACTCCAACTCAGAAAAAAAAAAGAAAGTCCGATGTTTTCTATCTACTATGGCTGAAATATACTATAACTGAAGAAAAACTGAAGGATGTCACTATGTTTCAGACAAAATCAATAAGTTGAATTTCAGGCCTAGATATATGGCATAAAAATGTTTGATGCATAGATAAATAAAAATCTTACCGGCAGAAAGAAAAAAAATCAAATGAAATACCAACATAAAATAATTTTTTAACATTCTAATTTCTAAACAGAAAAGAGCAATAGTAAGTGAATTACAATTAAACTTATCAACATTTTCAATGTGCCAGAAAGTAAACTTGCAATATAAATATACATAGATAAATAACAAAAAAAGCAATTTAAAAATTATATAACTACAATTTATGATGTCTATGCAAAGATCATATAAACAGACAAACCAATACCTTAGTAAAAGAAGAATTGTGAGTCTTTGAGTAGGTGGTTATATATAAAAGACAAGAGGGAGGGCAGAAGGAGGGGTACAGTATGAAAAAAGAAGACAGATGAAGGGGGAGACAATAAAATAACAAAGTTTTACAAAAAAATAAATAAATAAAATTAAGAATTTATTAAGTAACAAGCATGTATAGAATTGCAAAAGTTTACAAAAATAGAGATAAGCATGTATTAACAATCAAATATAAAATGATATTTTATATTGTTATTATATTTGTAGCCTATGTCAAATAAATTATCATACTACATTAATAAAAATTAGAAAGTTTAAATACATTAATAAAAATTAGAAAGTTTAAAGACAGAAGAGGAGGAACATGAAATACAATTTTCGAAGAGTAGTAACCTCTGTTTTAATTGTTCCGGATATCTTTCCTGAAACTACCATTACAAGAATTACAAACTTGATAAAAGAGTCATTAAATACATTTTAAGTACTCACATATTATCACTATATAAGATACTGCAAAAGACAATGGAAAAGACTGTGCATTCAAATTCATAATCATTTGGGGTTTAGTCTAGAAAAGGCCAATAATTAGGTATCTATGAATGAATCTTACCATTCATTTTTCATTCAACTATCATTTATTGGGCATCTGTTATGTGTAAGGCCTTATTCTGGGTGTTTGACAAATAAAATATTTGTCTTCATAAAATTTATAACCAAAGAAGAATGACTAAGAAATAATAAATTGAGGCCGGGCACAGTGGCTCATGCCTATAATCATAGCACTTTGGGAGGCAAGAGGATTGCCTGAGCCCAAGGGTTCTGGACCATCCTGGGCAACTCAGTGAGACTTCATCTCTACAGTAAATAAAAAAATTAGCCAGATGTGATGGTGTGTGCCTGTATTTCCAGCTGCTTGTAAAGCTGAGGCAGAAGAATCTTCTGAACCCAGCAGGTTGCAACTGTGATAGCCATGAGTGTGCCACTGCACTTCAGCCTGGGCAATAAAGTGAGACTCTGTCTCCAAAAAAAAAAAAAAGAAAGAAACAATAGATTGAGTTTTGTATGACATGACATAATAGATGTGAATAGAATAATATAAGGAAAATAAATGTGGATGATGAATGATGGGAAAGATTAGAGATGACTTCTCTGAAAGGTAAAAACTGACTGAAAAAATAGAGATGTGGAAACTAAAGTCACAAAATATCTGGGGGAACATTTTTGAAAAAGAGAAAACGAAAGCCCTCCACCTCAAAATACATAAGTTTTTAGAAGTATGTGAACAAATACTAAACCAGTCCTCAGTCAAATATAGAATCAAAATTCAGTATGATAGTGCAAGCACAACAGTACCTAAATACATAAAATAAAGCAAATGAAATCGAATGAACAAATAGTAACAGAACATATATGACATGTCAGGCACTGTAATAAAGAAAATGACCCTCGTCCCTGCTCTTTTTACCCTTACAATGTAGAAAGCTAAAGAGACAATGTAAAATATGAAAATGCTACAGGAGCAGACACAGGAGTACTGAAGAGACTTGGGAACTGAATGTTTATACCTCCTCATAAACTTTGTATGTTAAAATCCTAACCCCTGAGTGATGGTATTAGGAGATGGGAGCCTTTGGGAGGTGATTAGGACATGAGAACAGAGTCCTCATAAATGGCATTTGTGTTTTTGTTAAAGATACCCTATATATCTCTCTTGTCCCTTCTGTCACATAGGGTTACAATGAGAAGACGGCTGTCTATGAAGAAGCAGGCTCTCGTCAATTACTGAATTTGCCAGGGTCTTGATCTTGAATTGTCCAGCCTTCAGAAATGTGAAAAATAAATCTGTTGCCTATAAACCACCTAATCTACAGTATTTTGTTATGGCAACCCAAATGAACTTGGACAGGAGTTAAGGAAGACTTTATGGACAAAATTATGGCCACATTGGGACATGATGGATAGCTAGAAATCAGGAAAACAAAAAGTAAGGGGATGCTAGGGGATGCTATTAAAAGTCTCAAGAAGTATAAATGGTAGCTACAAAGGATAAGAGAAGTATAAAAAAATACAAATTGCTCTTAAAGGAATTTAGAATGTCTCTATTGCTAAATGTGTGGTCGGCAGGGGTATGGGGATGAGGAGAAAGAGAGAAGACAGAAGAAAGACAGAGAAAGACAGAGAAAGAAACCTAGAGACACATATAGAGATAATACAAAGATTTCTTTTTATCATTTTACAGGTACCCTTATTGATGAGGTGCCCCCTCCCTCAACGGGCAGATTCCCACTATTGCCAATCCCGTTCCCCACCCCCTGCCCCCAACAGTTTTCCACTACTGCCAATCCTTTTTTTATAGTATTGCAATAATACAAAAGATTTCTAAATTCGCATTTTAAGGCCAGTGAGCAGTGAGTGAGAGGAATATAGTTGGGTTTTTATTTTTATTTTGAATGTTGACTTGGCAAACAATGCTAGGAGCAGAAAAAAAGAGTTTGATGAGTCTGCTACAAAAGAGAAAAAAACTCAGAATTTTAAAACTCACAGGTTTAGGAGTAAGAGAAATCAAAATATTCAGAAGATAGTGTAAACAGACTAGAAAAGGTTTAGCAATTGATTTAATGTGGAAAGAGAGAATAAAGAAATAGAAAACTCCTGCTTTCTGATTTGTGAGACTGAGTGGATTGTAGTGCAAATTATTGTGAGTTAGAAAAAAGCCAGCTTAACTCAAGAGATGATACATCCAGCAAAGCACATGTAAATTTGAGATTATTGTGGGATGTTAAAATAGAAATAGCAAAAGGTAGTTTGATATAAGCAAGATGGTATTTATCTCTATTTGGCTAAGACAGCTGTGGTTTATTTTTGCCATATATAAGTTTAGCATTTCCTTTCATTCTCAAAAGTCTTAGTTTGGATGATGAATTAAATAATATAAGAATGTGAAGCTGTAGAAATGTCTCTGTAATAGAGATATAGATTTTGCAGTTAAGAGTATATAGATGCTTGAGCTCTCTGCATGGATGAGATTCACCATTACTAACTTGGCGAATAGAAGAACGAGGAAAGAGAAGAGAAATTTGAAAGTCACCAACACTTTGAGTACAGGAAAGGACTTATTTATTTATTTTTTTATTGTAGAGACAAGGTCTTGCCAAGTTGCCCAGGTGGGTCTTGAACCCACGGGCTCAGGCAATCCACTCTCCTTGACTTCACAAAGTGCTGGGATTACAGGCTGAGCCACCGAGCCCAGCCAGGAAAGGACTTATTTTTTTAAAAAAGAGTCAGTGTTACTGTGGAATAAGTGGAAACCCAGAAATTTATGTCACAGCATCCAAATTGTTAAAGACAATATTCAACTAAAGAAGCTAAAAACTACACAAATGATATTGTTTAATATTGTTTGAAAATACCATTAATTATTTACAAAGTTCATTGCTGATATCTACTTGGGATGTTTCAAGTGTTTTACTGCTAAGAACAATGCTGCTATAAGTTTCTTTACACATATCTCATTGTTCATTTGCAAGAATTTGCTGGGGATATATTCTAAGAAGTGAAATTGCTAGATGTTAAGATATGCAAATGTCTGCATAATGAACATTTGTATACTTAACCATGAATTGTACCCCATGTCTTTTTTTTTTTTTAGTTGGAGTCTCACTCTGTCGTCCAGACTGGAGTGCAATGGCCACTTCCGGCCACCTCAGCCTCGACATGCTGGGCTCCGGCAATCCCTCTGCCTCAGTCTTCCAAGTAGCCAGGATTACAGGCATGTGCTACCACGCCTGGCTAATTTTTTGATTTATTGTAGAGATGAGGTCTCGCTGCCCAGGTGGGTCTTGAACCCGCGGGCTCAGGCAATCCACTCACCCCAGCCTCCCAAAGGCGCAGGATTACAGGCTGAACCCCACATCTTTAAAATAAAAAAACAAACAAAAAAGATACACAAATGTCTGACTACACTAAGTAATGAGAAATGGTTTTCCAGAAAGGTTTAACAAAATAACCTTTGGACTAGCAACTTCTGAAAAACTTTATTGCTTCTTATTCTCAACAACACATAATGTTGTCATATATACACAAATCAATTTATTACTCGGCTGGGTAGGCAATGAAAACTCATTTAGCTTTACTGTCCATTTTTCTAATGAGAAATGAAGTTATAGTTCCTTTCATGTGTTTCTTTGCCCTTTGGTTATCTTCATTTCTAAACTATCATAATTAGTCTGTTTATATTTTTCTCTTAGGATAGTCTTTATTTAGTCTGAATATAATCCTTTTACTTCTAGTGTGCCTCTTATCTTTTCATTATCTTTATTTCTTCTTTTGATGGCACATAATCAAACTTATTTTTATATTCATTTTTAAGATATGGTAAAACAGTATTTTTCATACATTATTTGCTTTTTGCAGTATGATTTACATTAAGTGAAATGTATACAGCTACTATGCAAAGTAGCATGATTTGACAAATATATACAATAAAATTGCACACATCTCTTTACGTTATATTAAATATTTTCTCACCATCTCTAAGTTATCTAATTCTTTTCTTTTCAACTTCCAAATGGATTTTCTTAATGGTTTAATATGATTAAAAATTTTTTCAAGTTAATGAAACCCAATTTATCCATTTTATTTAAGTATGGACTTCTTTCTGTGTCCTAAGAAATCTCGGCCTCCAAGTTTTCGCACATAATTTATCTTGTATTAGTTCACATGTATGGTGAAAATAGGAGTTCATGGCTTTTTATACAGATATCCAATTAGTCTAGCACCATCTATTAAAACGCATTACTTTCCAAATTGAATCTATTTACCTATTTTATGCCAATGATATACTTTTTTGATACCATATGTTTGAAATAAATCATGAAATCAAGTTTTACAAGTCTCCCACCCCCCCCCAATATTCTAATTCCTATGATGGAATCATTGTTGGGATTTCATTAACTCTGTAATTCAACTCAGTAGAATTGACATCTTAAAAACACTGAATTTTTACTTCAAGTATACTCTTAAAACTGCATTGTATACATAAAAATAAACTTAAAACATAATTATTACTGCCAGGTGTGGTGGCTCATGCCTGTAATCTCAGCACTTTGGGAGACCAAGGCAAGAGTATTGTTTGAGCCCAGGAATTCAAGACCAGTCTAGGCAATATAGTGATACCTTGTCTCCATAAAAAAATAAATAAATAAACAAATAAATAAAAAGCAAACCAGGAGTGATAGTGTGCTTCTGTAATCCCAGGTACTTAGGAGGCTGAGGCAGAAGGATGACTTGAGTTCAGGAGGTTGAGGCTGAGATGAGCTGTGATTGTGCCACTGCACTCCAGCTTGGGCAATGGAGAAAGATCTCAATTCAAAAAAAAGTGCTGGAAGCCCTAATGAGAGTAATCAGGCAAGAGAAGGAAACTAGAGGTATCCCAAGAGAAAAAAAGAAAGTTAAGCTCTCTTTGCAGGCGATATGATTTTATACCTAGAAAACCCCGGGTAACCTGTCATATGTCTCCTCACACTAATACACGACTTTGGTAAAGTCTTGAGTCACAAAGTCAATGTGCAAAAGATAATTGCATTTCCATACACCAGTAACAAGTATGCAGAGAACCAAATAAAAACCATAATCCCTTGGCTGGGCGTGGTGGCTCAGTCTGCAATCCTAGCACTTTGGGAGGATGAGGCCAAAGGATTGCTAGAGCCAGGGGGTTCAAGACCAGCATGGGCAACTTGGTGAGATCTCATATCTACATTAAATCTCAAAAACTAGCTGGGCACGGTGGCATGCAGCTGTAGTTCCAGCTACCTGGAAGACTGAGGTGGAAGTATCGCCTAAACACAGCAAGTCGAGGCTGCAGTGGCCATGAGTGTGCCATTGCACTCCAACCTGAGTAACAAGAGTGAGACTACAACTCAAAAAAAAAAAAGAACTATAATCCCATTTACAATACCCCCCCACACTCCACACACACACACACACAAAGAAATACCTTGACATTTACCTAACCAGAGAAGTGGAAGACTTTTAAAATAGAACTATAAAGCACTACTCAAAAAAATCAAGGATGACACAAACAAAGGGAAAAACATTCCATGCTCATGATTGATATAATTGATATTGTCAAGATGCCAATCATATCAAGGCATCTACAGATTCAACTTGATATCTATCAAATTAGTAACATCATTTTTCACAGGCCTGGAGACAACAGTGCAAAAATTTATATGGAAGAAAAAGCACAAGAAGCCAAAACAATCCTCAGCAAAAGGAACAAAGCAGGAGGTATCACACCTCCAGACTCTAAACTTTATCACAAAGCTGCAGTAAGCAAGACATTATGGTGTTGGTACAGGAATAAGCACATAGACTAATGGAACAGAACAGAGATTCCTAAAGTAAAAACATGGTTTCTCAGCCAACTTATCTTTGACAAAACCACAAAGAACAATCATTGAGGGAAATGAGACCATATTTAGCAAATGGTACTGGGAAAACTGGCTAACCACATGAAGAAGAATGAAATTGAACCCCTACCCATCACCATATACAAAAATCAACTCAAAATGGATCAAGAACCTAAACATAAAACCCCAAACTATAAAAAAAACCTACAGTAAAACATAGGAAACATTATTCTGTACATTGGAGTAGGCAATGAATTCATGATCAAGTCCCCCAAAGCGAATGCTACAAAAGCTAAGGTAGATAGATGGAACCTCATTAAACTGAAAAGAAAGAAACCATCAAGAAAGTAAAAAGAGACAATCCACAGAATGGAAAAAAATGTTTGCAAATTATGCATCTGACAAAGGTATAACATCCAAGATCTACAAAGAACTCAAATGAAGTTAAAGAAAAAAAATCTCATTAAGAAGTGTTCAAAGAACATCAACAGATACTTCTCAAAAGAGGACACATGAGCAGTCAACAGACATGAAAAAAATGCTCAGGCTCACTAATTATCAGATAAATGCAAACCAAAACTATAAAACGATTTCAGAAGTAAGAGGCATTGAGATACCTCCTAATTCATTCTATGAGGCCAGAATCATCTTAATAGAAACTCAGCAAAAGCACTACAGGAAAAGAAAACCAAAGACTAATACCTCTTGTAAACATAGGCATAAAAATTTTCAACAAAATATTAGCAAATTAAATCCAAAAGCGCATAAAAAGAATTATATGCCATAGTCAAGTAGGATTTATCCCAGGCATGCACATCTGATTCAACATTTTTTTTTTTAGTTGGAGTCTCACTCAGTCACCCAGGCTGGAGTGCAGTGGCACACTCACGGCCACCCTAGCATCGACCTGGTGGACTTTGGCAATCCTTCCACCTCACGTGCCACCATGCCTGGCTAATATTTTGATTTATTGTAGAGATGAGGTCTTGCCAAGTTGCCCAGGCTATTCTTGAACCTGTGGGCTCAAGCAATCCCCTCACCTTGGTCTCCCAAAGTCCTGGGATTATAAGCTTGAACCACTGCACCCAGCCTGATTCAACATTTTAAAAATCAATTAATGTAATAATAACATAATC
Organism: Carlito syrichta; assembly: GCF_000164805.1. NCBI lineage: Eukaryota > Metazoa > Chordata > Mammalia > Primates > Tarsiidae > Carlito > Carlito syrichta. Next base: position 280,784 of record NW_007248788.1, read on the forward strand.
ATGTTGAGAGACATGGAAAAAAATTTGATAAAATCCAACATTTATTCATAACAAACATTATCAGAAAACTAGGAATAAAGGGGTACTTTTTCAACTTGATAAAGAATACTTAGAAAACATTTGCAGCTAATATCATATTTAATGATAAGAAATTCAAAGTTTTGGCACTAAGATCAGAAACAAAGCAAATGTGTCCTTCTATCACTGCTTTTAAACATCATACTGGAAGTCTTAGCTAATGCAGCAAGGAAATAAAAGGCAATAATAGGTATACAGGTTGGAAAAAGTGAAATAAAACTATCTTTGTTCATAGACAATATGATTATCTAATGTAGAAAGTCCAAAAGAATCAGCAAACAAAACTTCTGGAACATGAGGGATTATAGCAAGTTTGCAGAGCACAAGGTTAATTTACAAAATTCAACTACTTTCCTATATACCAGCAATGAACAAGTGGAATTTGAAATTAAAAACAAAACCATTCATGTTAGTACCACCCAAAATAAAATGTTGAGGCATAAAATCTAATTAAATATGTAAAATGTGAGGAAAACTACAAACATCTGATGAAAGAAAGCAAAGCATTAACAAGATATTTAGTATTAGTAGATTGGAAGATTCAATATTGTCAAGATGTCAGTTTTTTCCAACTTGATCTCTAGATTCAATGCAATCACAATTCTACCAAGCTGTTTTATGAATATTGACAAACTGATTCTAAAGTTTATATAAAGAGACAAAAGATTCAAACTAGCCAAATCAATATTGAAGGAAAGGAATAAAGTTAGAGAACTGACTTTATCTGACTTTAAGATTTTCTATAAAGCAAAAGTAATCAAGGCAGTGTGACATTGATAGAAGGAATAGACAAACAGAACAATGGAACAGAAAAAAGAGCCCAGAAACATAGATAAATAAAGTCAACTGATCTTCTTCAAAATATCAAAGATAATATAAAGGAGAAAAGAGAGTCTTTTTAACAAACAATAATAAAACAACTGGGCATTCATGTAAAAAATAATCTAGACAAAGACTTTACACTCTTCACAATAAGTTAACTCAAAATGAATCACAAACATAAATGTAAATTGCAAAGCTATACAATTCCTAGAAGAAAACATTTTTAAAAATCTAGGTAAATTTCAACTTGACAATGATGTCTTAAATACAACACTGAAGTCACAGTCCATGAAAGAAATAATTGATTAGCAGGACTTAATTAAAATTAAAAATTTTGGTCTACAAAAGACACTGACATGAGAATGAGGAGACAAGTCACAAACTAGTAGAAAATATTTTCAAAAGACTTATCTGGTAAATGTCTTTTACCACAAATATACAAAGAACACTTATACCTAAATAAAAAGTAAACAAAAAAACCTAATTAAAAATGGGCCAAATACATTAACAGTTATGTCATCAATAAAGATATATAGATGATAAAAAAGCACATAAAAAGATGCTTCACATCACATGTCATCAGGAAAATTCAAATTAAAACAGCAATCAAATACAAATACATACTTATTAGAATGGTCAAAATCCAAAACACAACAACAAATACTGACAAGAATGTGGAGCAACATGAACTCTCATTCATTGCTGGCAGGATTGTAAAATGGTACCACATTGGAAGACAATTTGGTGTTTTGTTTTGTTTCAAAACTAAACATACTCTTACCATACCATCTGACAATCATTCTCCTTGGTTTATATCTGAAGGTATTGAAAACTTATGTTCACAGAAAAACCTCACCATAAACTAGCTTTATTCATAATTGCACAAATTTGGAAGCAACCGAGATATCCTTCAGTACATGAATGAATAAACTGTGGTATATCCAGACAATGGAATAATATATTCGGTGCTAAAAAGAAATAATCTATCAAGTGATAAAAAGACATCAAAGAAATTTAAATGCATATCACTAAGTGAAAAAAGTCAATCCGAAAAGGATTCATATAGTGTGATTCCAACTATATGACATTCTCAAAAAGGAAAACTATGAAGGCATTAACAAGATCAGTAGGTGCCAAGGATGCAGAGAGGTCTGATGAATAAACACAGCACAGAGGAATTTTAGGGACATAAAATACTCTGTTTGATATTATAATGATGAATATATGCCATTATACATTTGTTTATGCCCATAGAATGTACAATATCAAGAGTGAAGCCCTATGTAAACTGTGGAACTTGGGTGATAATAATGTGCCATTGTAGGTTCATCAGTTGTAACAAATGTACTTCTCTGATGAAGGCTGTTAATAATGGGGGAGGTCAAGCATGTGTGAGGGCAGAGGTATATGGGAAAGCTTAATACTTGATGCTCAATTTTGTTATCAAACTAAAAATAGTCTAAAATTAACACCTATTTTAAAAAACAAAAATCAATATAATTCCTCTTCTAATAGTAGAAGAAATTATTAAAACGCTATATACACTAACTCCTTCCATTGTTACATGTTAGTTTTTTAATCATTTTAGGTGTTTTTTTAGACTACTGAATTAGACATGTTTAGTCAACATTTGTTTAGGATGACCCACACATTTAATATTTTTTAATCAACATTTTGATGTATCGGATTGGGATTATTTACATCTCTTGGAAGCATAGCATTTAAATTACCTTTGGTTACACTCTGATGTCAGTAAATTCTTACAACACTTTTAGTTCTAAGAGTAGGCATGCTTTCATTTCTGAAATATTGTTATCCTGAATATATACTCCTAATTTTTTATTTTCTATAAACATTTTGAAGATATTTTATTCCACTGTCTTAATTGTCACTCTAAATAAATCAGGCTATTTAACACTACTTTTCAGGTAGATAATACATCTATACTTTTTGAAATTTTTTCTTTTGCTTATTAAGTATCACTAGTATGTCTCCAGGCATAAGTTTCTTCCCATTTATCTTTTCTATTTTTTGAAAGTATATTTTAAAGTCTTTTACTATTTTTTGAAAAATATTCAGATATAGCTGCTTTAACAAGGCATCTCTGATGATCCAAGGCATTTCTGATGATGGATTTCCAAAATATTTTGAATTTTTACATACCATAAACTTTTTTATATTTCATTTTTAAATGTTGAAATATAATAATAATTCATCTCCAACCTATTGAACAACTAATTTTCCCAAATATCACTGAGACATATTTAAACACCTGCATAGCAATGAACAAGAGACCCACCAACTTCCAAAACCCTCCACTATTGAAAACAAAGGTTGACTGCTGAGGAAGGGCAGCATCTGCCTTAGCGCTAGGATCTGTACTAAGAAGTTGTGAGAGTTAGTTTGCCTGTAGGAAAGTCAAGAATGCTGAGCCAGGTCAAATTTTGGATCAGGCATGCAAAGCTTGTCTTACAAGTCCTTTGCCAACTATGAACCTTGTACTTAGTAACACAGCAGTCCATCTTTCAGGGAGGAGAAAGTGAATAGAAAGAGATACCTCAGATATTAGAGGATAACTACAGACAAAGAACTTTATAAGCACAAATTTAACAATTACATAATTTCATCAGTTTCTCAAGAGATATAAATATAGCAGAATCTTGTAGAAGATTCTTTAATCTGTTGAACAATTTGAATTTGTAGTTACAAGCTTTCACAAACTTTCACAAAAGAAAGCTCCAAGAAGTAAAGATAATTTTTCAGATGATGTTTCTGGAAAAGATAAAAGATAATAAAATGTAGTTTCAGGAAATAGAATAAGTTTTAAATATTCTGGTTCCCTTTTTATCAAAATCCTTTTGCTGTCATATAAATGTAGAGTACATCATGTAGACATGGATTTGTACATTTTGCTTACTACATACATACATTATAAATATAGTTATAAATTATTTTGAACAAGTTATCTTTCTTTTTGTTTTATTTATTTATTTATTTTTTTGAGTTGGAGTCTCTCTCTGTCACCCAGAGTGGAGTGCAGTGGCCGCTCCCGGCCACCGCAGTCTCGACCTGCTGGGCTCCAGCGATCCCTTGCCTCAGCCTTCCAAGTAGCTGGAACTACAGGTGCGCGCTACCATGCCCAGCCCGATTTTTGATTTATTGTAGAGATGAGGTCTCACCAAGTTGCCCAGGCAGGTCTTGAACGCGCAGGCTCAGGCAATCCACTCACCTCAGACTCCCAAAGGCACGGGATTACAGGCTGAGCCACCGAGCCCAGCTTGAATAAGTCATCTTTGGCTACCATTCTGTTTACAGTTTACTTTCCAGTAGTTAGACAAAAGATAAGGGTAATATATCTGAATATTTTTTATCTGAAATAACATATGATTAAATAGATCATTGGCTATATTAGAAAGAAAGACTGGATATCATCAGGTAAGGGGAAGATACAAGGTGAAGAATACTTTCAACAGTAATGACAAATGCTCTTAAATAAACAAGTCATGTGAAATGAATATTAGCATACAGCTCAATTCATTTCTGAAATATGTAACAAGTCTTTGTTTTGTAAGAGACACACAGAGAGACAGCAGTGTAAAATGGGTACAATTTCAAAAAACAAAGACTGTTCAAGAACTGCTAAATAAAGGTGATAAGAAGATAAAATGCAGTTCTGATCATTTAATGCTTTGCAGGATCAGTGGAGCTAAAATTTGAGATTCATATGTGTTTAGCCTCTTTTCCCTTTTCTGAATTTTTTAAGTTGGGTATTCAGGAAACTGGTTTGCAATTATCTCTATCTCAACCCATGTAGCATGGATGAGTACAGATGTCTTAGTAGAGAAAATCCACTTTTAAATCCAAAAAATATTATTGAAGCCCTAACTAAATACTAATAATGACAACTATGAAAATAAATTGTTAAATCTGTGAACTTTCAAAAGAATAGTATTTCACCATATGTATAACACACTATTTTAACAACATTTCCCATGTAAATAAATACACTTCTGTTGTGACTAACACTGTGATATTTAAAAGTCTTTTTTTCTTTTTTCTTTTTATCACTAAAACTATGTCTTCTATGCTAAATATATTTGGGTAGTTATTCTTCTCTAAAGTCTAAAATACTTGAACACTGTTAAAGTAAATTTTTGTAAAGCATGCTGTCGCATATTTTTTGCACTCTCAAGAAGAAAACCTCACATCAAAATAAAAATTCTAAAATAGCAAAGCAAAAATCATCAAAATAATGTAGCAATACATAAAAATGCACAATTTTAAATACTACAAAACTAATATCTACTTAACTGCTTTTGCTATCATTTGGATCTTAAAGGCAATTTATTTTATTTTGTTATTTTTTTGAAATTTTACTACATATTTTTTATTTTAAAATTGTGGGTACAGTTAAGGGTTAGGTATACAAATATACATTGTGCAGGTACCCTTGTTGATGAGATCTGCTCCAGACAAATATCGTTTACCATTAATTCCACCTCCCTTCCCCTCCCTGCCTCCCCCCATAGTTTCCTGCCACTGTCAATCCTTTTCTTATAGTATTACGGTAGTTGTTCAAGGTCCACTTATGAGTGAGAACACGTGATACTCAGATCTTTGTTTCTGTGAGAGATCACTCAGTATTATAAACTTTAATTCCATCCAGGTTGCTGTGAAATTCATGATTTTGTTCTTTTTTATGGCTGCGTAATATTCCATTGTGTATATGTACCACACTTTTTAATCCAGTCCTCTTTTGATGGACAGCATGGTTGGTTCCATGATCTTGCTATTGTGAACAATGCTGCGATAAAAATACATGTACAGGTATCTTTTTTATAGAGTGATTTGAGTTCTTCAGGGTGTATTCCCAGTAGGGGGATTGTGGGGTCATATGGAAGGCAATTTCTAAGAGATACAGCACAAAAATTAGTATCTATTTACCTGTAATATCAGTACTTTGGGAGGCCAGGACAAGGCAGAAGGGTCACTTGAGCCCAGGAGTTTGAGACCAGCCTAGGCAACATAGTGAGACTTTGACTCTACAAAAAAAAAAAAAAATCAAGAAATTAGCTGGGTGTGGTGGCGTATGCCTGTAACCCAGGGAGAATCGCATGAGCCGAGGAGGTTGGGACTGCAGTGAGCTGGGATGAGCTGCAGTGAACTGCGGTGATTATGCCACTGCACTCAAGCCTGTGTGACACAGTGAGACCATGACTCAAAAAAAAGAAAGAAAGAAAAGGTAAAATAGAGAGTCAAAAGGCTTTTTCTGGTTAGGCATTCAAGCCTGTGTGACAGAGTGAGACCATGACTCAAAAAAAAGAAAGAAAGAAAAGGTAAAATAGAGAGTCAAAAGGCTTTTTCTGGTCAGGCATTCTGTTTGACAGGAACACAACAGCAAGCTATATTTGCTTTTCAGAAGGTGGACAGGTCAGAGAAGTAAGGAATCAAAAATTCCAAAGGTAACCAGGTAGAGGTTGTATCTCTTTGCCAGAAAATATAATTGGCAAAATTATCAGTCAAAATCATTAAGAGACGTGTAGCTAAAGTTGTCCTTAAAATTATGGTACCTAAGGCTAAAGAGTATGCCACAGCTTGCTAGGAAGTTTCCAATGCAGTCTACTGGTTTTGGCACAACTTACAGGATTCTAATATATGGATTATGTGATTTAAAGAAACAAGTAGAATGTGTAAGTGAGGCACATACTGTCTCCAACAACCAAATGATCCAATTAGGTGTTGAGCCTTCTATTTTGATTGTTGGAAGCCTCAAGAGAGAGCAGTTTTGTCTTGACTACTTGAGTGATTGAACATTGTGAATCCTCATAGGGCCCCAGAAAAGTTTATTTGGCAACCAGGCATATGTGTTTTCTTACAATTGTCAGCCACTCCTGGTGGCAGAGATATAATAACATCTCATCCAGGGCAATTGAGACTGAGACATCTGACAGGCCAATCCACAAGCCATCTGCTATATAGGAAAGGTTTGGAAAACACGGCAAAGCCACTTGTACAAGGGTAGGGGAGACTAGCCCACTAGAACTTGTCCATCTGCAGCTCTTTTGAATAAGTCTGAATTTCCTCTGGCACTTATAGTATGAAAAAGTACCAGTATACAAGTATAAATTATTATGCATTCATATGTAAAACCAACAGGAACAGTGCAATGAATTGGCCAAAGGACTACACCCACGAGGTGACATGAACTTCCTTTTCCCACTATGAGCTCTGAAATTGATAGCCACCTCTCCAGCTGGAACTAGAATTAGGACGGTAAATTGGGTATCCGTATCCAAGAAAGAAATTAAAACCTGAGGCCCTCCTTAACTAAATTTCCTCCGAATATTCAGATGAGCACATGTGGTAGTCAGTCACATATGGCGAGAGAATGTGAGGGCAAATTTGGATTCAGTTCAGTTTGAAATGATCCAATGGTCATGTTTGTAGTTCAGTTAGTTGAACTTTTATCCTTTCAAAACTTTGTCTTGTCATTGGTGACATCACTTATTTCATCGTCGAGGACTCCTTGATTAAGCAGCTACCTCCATGTTGTCATTCAAGGGGAGCCATGGGGCTTGCCTCCTAATTGTCCTAGTAACATCTCTTTCTCCTCTTACCCAGAGGAGAGTAAAAACCAAAGTACCATTTGAGCTGCTTGCTTCAATGCTGCTACTTGATGCTCAGCCTTTAAATAGTTATTAACAGGTAAGACAGTGGAGTACCCTTATCCCCCATCCTTAACCACTACTAAGATGGGAAAATTCACTCCTAGTCTTCTCACATTCTGTAATCTGACCCAAGGGAGCTCTTATCCTGTCTTTCTGCAAACCATGTATCTGTTAAAATCCCATCCTCATCCCCAAAGTCTGTCAAGAAGGATCTGATATTTTACCCTGCAACTGAGCCTGTCATGGTTTCATGTGTGCTGGCAGAAGATTCAGATGCTGAGGTCAGAGGAAAAGGACTTCAGTACTCACAGCATAGCAAGCTGCAAAAGCTTTATGTCCACATTAGTTAGCCTTGGCCCCAAGTCTCCACAGGGGTGATGAGTTGCAGATCAGTAGAGGCTGTGAAGGCAGTAAATTTGAAGCACAGCTAAGGGAACTCCCAGATAAAACATTGTAGTATTAAACTACAGAAACAAACTGCTCCCTACTCTGGAGGCAGGTACATCTCTTTCTTCCTTTCTTGCTCACTAGACCACGCCTTTTAAAATTTAATCCAGAGCAGAAGGTCATCAGTGTCTATGCTCACAAAATGAACAGAAACATAACAGAACTATAGAATGTTGTCTCCCAATATAATATTTTTATGCACTCTTATCTTTCTTATCTTATAGGATACCAAAGAAAGAAAAGTTGGACTTTTTGATATTTCTCAGAGTTCCTTTAGGGTCTATTCATTTTTCAAAATCTCTCTCTCCATTCTTCAGATTAAATAATTTCCATTAATCTTCAAATTAACTTCTCAGTCATCTCCAGTCTATTATTGAATTCACTCAATAACATTTTTTTTTTTTGAGTTGGATTCTCACTCTGTCACCCAGACGGGAGTGCAGTGGCCACTCCCGGCCACCTCAGCTTCGACCTGCTGGACTCCGGTGATCCTTCTGCCTCAGCCTTCCAAGTAGCTAGAACTACAAGTGCATGCTACCACGCCTGGCTAATTTTTGATTTATTGCAGAGATGAGATCTCGCCAAGTTGCCCAGGTGGGTCTCGAACTCACGAGTTCAGGTAATCCTCTCACCTCAGCCTCCCAAAGCGCGGGATTACAGGTTGAGCCACCGAGCCAGCTCAATAACATTTTTAAATCAAGTTATTGCATGTTGGATTAAATTTTCCATTTGTTCCATTTTATACAATTCCAATTTTTCTTTTGATAACATTTTTCTAACATGTTTGCTTTGACTTCATGCACCACATTTGTTACCTGCTTTACAGTCTTTGACAGTTCTAACATTAGAATCATTTTGGGTTTGACACCTGCTGATTGTCTTTTCCTTTCAAAATTATTGAGGTTTTTCTGCTTTATTGTATGTTTAATAATTTTGAATTGTAACTTGAACATTTTGAATATAGTGTTGAGAATTTAGTTTTTTTCAGATCTTCCAGAAAATGTTTTGTCTTTTTCGTTTTGTTTTGTTTTGTTTTAGCAGACAATTGACCCCTTTAGGTTTAGTCTTCTGTGGACTTTGTTTCCTAAGTCAGTTTCACTTTAAATGTCTTTGCTATAGTATTTAGGGCTGTTCCATGTATATGTCACTCAAAGGCCAATATTAGTTCTAGGTCGGGGCCTGTTTCTGTTTTTAAAGTCCTTGCTATACTGCCCTGGGCCATTTCTGTACTTGCACAACTTAAGATGAGTCCAGGACTTTGTGATTTCTTTCATGAGTTCAGTCAATTTTTAGTTTATTTCCTTTGGTTTTGGAACATTGTGATCTTGGTATAAATGGTTTAAATACAAAATATTGACATTTTCCCAAGTTTATGTTTGAGAATATTCCATTCAGTACCAACTGATGTGTGTAATTTTATTCCGTTTTGCAATGTTTCTTGAAAAAAGCAAAAACCTCATTATCAGAAAGGTTTTTGTAACGATTATCTGATGTTTTAAAGTAGTTTTATATGTATTTTGCCATCAGTCCAATTAGCAGTTCAGATTTGTCTATCCACACCAGAATTGAGCACGGGCAGACTCTCCTCATGAATCAGAGAATCCCATTTCTTCTCAGCTGCTAAGTTTATATTAGTCATTCCACTTACATGCACTCAGAAGAGAAATAAATATGGGGAGATGAAAAGCTATGAGAGAACTCATCTGTGTCAGACAAGTAGAGCCTAGGCTACTGAAATAATTAGTAAATTACCAGACTAGATTAAAATTTAACTTCGCTTTCTTACATAGACATTCACATTAGTGAATGTATTTACTATTCATTTTTAAAGTTCAGAATAAATTATAGAAAACAAGACAAATCTTCCTGTAAAAACAGTCAGAATTTAGACACTATTTTAGAACTGAAGAGTAAAATGTCCTGAATATAAATATCTCAGAGTTGCAAAAGGACAGTCCATTTAACACAGAGCACAGTGAGATAAATCAGAATAACGTCTCCAAAACAGCTCAAAGTTGCAGCTCAGCACTCACTGGCGTCTAGGGATAACCTGCAGCAAACGCTGAGAAACAGTATGACCAAAGATCATTTTAGAGCTATTTTCTGAAAGTAAAGAATAACCAGAGTGTATGAGAACACAGAAGAGAATAAAGGGGAGTAAGATGGACTATTTCCCACATAAAATCTAGAAAGTAAAACAAATGAATAATCAAAGAAGGAAAATAAAGCCCAAACCACACATACTTTAGAAAAATAAAACACAATTTGAGATATTTGAAATAAGAATGTGTCTTCTGTTGTTTGAAAAGAAAAAGCTGGCCTCTAGTCAAGATGATGTGTTCTGCGCATAAAGAAAACTGAGATAAACAAAATCATTGGGAAAATGTAATCTTTGTGCCATAATCAATTTTTGAAGAAGTTCGATGTTTTATATTAATTATACATTTTACAGGGACAGAAGTTTTTGAGGAAGTTTTATGACAAAAGAACTAAGCAGTAGTTGTTATGTGAAACATGTGCATGTCCTAAAGTTATGCAAAAATGTATTTCCGTTAAAGTAATTGTAACAGATAAGATTGAAAAATACTTAAATGAATAGATGAGAAAGTCACAGACTTCCAAGGCTCAGACTACCGGTATAATCACTATGCCATTTACATGATGTAGTAAACAAAGCAAGCTACTCAACTATGCATTTTCCTATTTTTTATTTTGGTGGTAAGAACATTTAACATGAGATTTACCCTCTCAGAAAAATCTAAAGTGTACAATACAGTGTAGTTGTACAGCAGCTTTCTAGAAATCACCATATTGTACAACTGAAATGTTTTATCTACTAAACAGCAACTATCTATTTTCCCCCTCCCCATCCCCTGACAATAACCACTTATTCTGTTTCTATTAGTTTCTGTTTTGACTATTTCATGTAAATAGAGTCATGTAGTATTTGTCCATGCGTGAATGACCTATCTCACTTAGCACTATGTCCTCTAGGTTTATTCATGTTGTCATATATGACAATGTACAAATGGCCACCGATGTACAAATGGTATGTTTAAAAAATATTTAATATCGTTAATTATCAGGGAAATGCAAATCAAAACCAGAATGGCATATCACCTCACATCTGTTAAGATCATTATTATAGAAAAAGAAAAAAACTCTTAGCAAGGATATGGAGAAATTGGAACCCTTGTTCACTGCTGGTGAGAATGTAAGATGGCGTAACTCCTTTGGAAAACAGTATAAAGTTTCCTTAAAAAACTAAAAATTGAATTAACAACAACCCCACCTCTAGGTATATATATATATGCAAAAGAATGGAAATCAGAATTTCAAAGAGATGATTGCACTCTCATGTTCAATAAAGCATTATATTCAATAGCCAAGATATGGAAACAACCTAAATGTTCAATAATAAGTGAATAAAGTATACATACATGCAATGAAATATTAATCTTTAAAAATAAGGTATTTTTGTCTTTCCCTATGCTATGGTTTGGATATGGTTTGCTTGACCCTGCTGAGTCTCATGTTAAAATTTGATTCTCATTGTCAGAGGTGGGACCTGGTGGGAGGTATTTGGATGATAGAAGCAGATCTCTCTTGAATGGCTTAGTGTAATTTTCACTGGAATGATTTCTCAGTATTAGTTCCCTTGAGAACTGTTTGTTGAAAAGATCCTAGCACCTGCTCTCTCTCTTGCTTCCTCTCAGTGTGATCTTCATATACTGGCTTCTCTTTCTCTTGTTCCACGAGTGGAAGTAGCCTGAAGGCCTCATTAGAAGCAGATGCTGGCACCATGCTTCTTGTACAACCTGTAGAACCATAAGCCAAATAAAACTGTTTTCTTTATAGATTACCCAGTCTCAAATATTCATTTTTACTAATAGTAATACTCATGAACTAAGACACTCTTCATCTCTTCATTGGTAAAATAAAGAGTATTATAGTATATGCTTCACAGAACTGTATTGGACATTTAGTAAGGGTGTGCATATTATCCATTTAACTCAATTCTTAAAAAATAGTAACCAATAGTTAAAACTCAGATGTGATGATGATCATATGATTTTTAGTTGAAAATAACATTTCTGAAATTCCTAGTTCACTTCTTTTTCAGGACATAAGTAATATAATTTTTAAGTTAGAGAAGTCCAAAAAAGTTTTATTTTTGTCTCATTTTATGTGTTAACCAATCAATATATATGTATATTGTTAGCAAGTTGTGTTTTAAATTTAGACAGAATTAGAGTTTAGCAAAGTCTCATTTTTTATTGTATGTTGGGTACTTATAAAAGTTAAATTTACAAATAAATTAAACAAAATAAAAATCTGCTAAATTAACAAGTAAAAATCACTTGATAAAATGTCTATTGAAGGAAGAAAAAACAGAAAATTAGAAAGGAATTCGAAAATTAGAAAGTGATTTGACACTAATTCAAAATTAGAAAGTGATTTGACTTACTTTATGTTAAAAAAATGTATAGATTAGTTGAAACTGAGACTTTGGATGAATTCTAAACAACTTAAAGTAGCTATTAGTATAGATTTAGCAAAGCAGATAATTACGACAGATTATCTTTACTAATTCTATATTGACAAAACTGTGCATTGGAAAATGACCTAACCACATTTGAATAGCACTTATCATAGACCCTGTCGAGAACTTGATCCATAATTATTATTTGCTGAATGCCTTATGACTGTAAAAAATGTGAAACTAGATTATTATGCTCAATCTATAATTATGAACACAATGGTGTCTACTGCACTCATAATGTTTCTAAAAATCTATATTAATTATTAATAAAATAGATTTCTAAACTTAATCATATAATAATGTCAATAATAGTTTCTGCTGCTTGTACCCAAAAAGTTGGCATGTGAGCCAGATAAATATTTGTCTTATGCATTGTTTTCGAATAATTTTGATATAAAATATTATTTGGAAGCCTAGAACCACTAGTAGGTAAAAGTTGAGCAGCTAGAGTTCAAATGATTTAGAATCAAGGAAAAAAACTAAACTATCATTTCAATAGATACCCACCCCCCCAAAAAAGCAAGTAAAATTCAATGACTTTGCATGATAAAAATTCTAAACAAAGTGGATATAGTAGGAACATACATCAAGATAATAAAAACCATGTACAAAAAACTAACTGACATAATATTGAGTTGGAAAAAATTACTAGTCTTTCTCCCAAGATCTGGAAAATGGTTACCCACTTTTACCCCTTTTATTCAACATGGTACTAGAAGTCCTACCCAGAATAATCATCAAGAGAAAGAAATAAAAGTGTATTCAAACTAGAAAGGAAGAAATTAAATTATCCTTTCACACATATGACATGATCTTATATTTAGAACAATGCAGAAATCACCAAAAAATTGTTGTAACTGATAAAATAATTCAGTCAACTTCTAAAATACAAAATCAACATACAAAAATCAGTAGCATTTTAATATGCCAACAGCAAACAATCTGAAAAAGAAATCAATCCCATTTACAATAGCTACAAAAAAGTACCTAGAAATAAAATTAAGAAGTGAAAGATCTCAACAATTCAAATAAACATTAATGGGAGAAATTGAAGAGAATACAACAAAATGAAATGTATTCCATGTTCATGAATTGAAAGAACTAAAATTGTCAAAATATTCATACAACCCAAAGGGATCTATAGAGTAAATGCAACCTTTATTAAAATATCAGTGATAATCTTTATAGAAATATTGAAAAATCCTGAAGTTTGTATAAAACTACAAAAGGCCTCAGATAGAAAAATCCTGAGCAAAAGAAAAAACCTGGAGCCATCACACTACCTAACTTCAAAATATATTACAAAGCTATAGTACACAAAAAAGCATGACGCTGGTATAAAAACAAAAACACTCATTAATCAGTGTGATGTTAACTGTGGGTTTGTTTTATATGGCTTTTGTTATTTTGAGATATGGTCCTTCTATCCTTAGTTTATTTAAGTTTTTTAAAATAATATTTAGGTGTCAAATTTTGTGAAATATTTTTTCTGTCTATAGAGGTCATTGTATAGTTTTTGTTCTTTATTCTGCTTATGATTAATCATGCTTATTGTTTACATATGTTTAAACCATCCTCACAGTTCTGTGATAAATCTCACTTCATCATGTTTATCATCCTTTTGATATCCTGTTGGATTCAGTTTGCTAGTGTTTTGTTGAGGATGTTTGTGTCTATGTTCCTTGGAAATATCAGCCTGTAGGGTTTTTTTTGTTAGATCTTTGTTTGGTTTTGGTATCAGAGTCATGTTGATCTCATAAAATGAGTTATGGAAAAATTCCTTCTTGTCCAATTTTTAGTTCTTTATGTTTAATAAACTACTGCAGTGACTTCATCCAGTCCTGTTCTTTTCTTTATTGGGAGACTTTTTATTCCTGACTCAGTCTCACTACTTGTTATTGGTCTGTCTAGATTTTCTATGTCTTTCTAATCTAATCTTGAAAGATTGTGTGTTTCCAGGTATTTTTCTAGGTTTTCCAGTTTGTTAGAATATAGTTGTTTATGGAAGTCTCTGATGAACTTTTGTATATCTTTGGTATCAGAATGTGGTTGTAATGTTTTCTTTTTCATCTCTGATTTTCATTATTTGGTGCTTCTTCCTTTTTTATTGGTAGTATAGTTAGCAGTTTATCAATTTTGTTTATCTTTTCAAACAACCGACTTTTTGTTTTGTTGTTCATTTATGTTGTTTTTTGGTTTCTATTTCATTGAGCTCTGATTTTTATTATTTATTTTCTTCCACTAATTTTGAGTTTGGTTTATTTTTGCTTTTCTAGTTCCTTGAGGTACATCATTAGATTGTTTTTATGAAATCTTTTTTTGATATAGATGTTTACTGTTGTAAACTTCACTCTTAACACTGATTTTGTTGTGTCCCACAGATTTTGATATTTATCTCAAGAAATTTTGTAATTTCTATCTTAATTTCTTCATTTATCCAATGACCTTTCAGGAGAATGTTGTTTAATTCCCATGTATTTGTACAGTTTTCAAAGTTCCTCTTGGTACCAATTTCTAGCTTTGTTTAATATTTTAGAGATGTCTGCCAGGTACACAATGACGTTAAAGGCAAAATTCCAAACACTTTCATAAAAACTGTCTAAGACAGTCTAGAGAAGCTGGTACTTTAGGATATCTTCAAATCACAACTCACTGTTGACTAGGGAATTTGTGTAAACAATTAACACTGTAAATTTATGAGCAATAGGAAAAACAATGTAAGAGTTTCTAAGCTAAGTGTGAAAAAACACTTTGAATTGCTATTGAAGATAAGCCATAGTATGCAATTAAAATAACATTTCCAAAGGTTTCAAAGGGTATTGAGAATTTAGGGAGTGGGATTCAGAATTTTGCGCGTTAAGTCAGAGGGTATTTACACAAGTTACATTATGAGATGGAGGGGTATCAAGCAGTGCTCAGTTGAACTAAACACAAGCAAGTCAAACAGCAGTGCTTGATATGCATTTTTTCTTTCTTTTCTTCTCTCTTTACTTCATAAAGAAACACAGAATATGTGAAATAAAAAACTCAGTGTCAAGTTCCAGAAGCTAGCACTATATGAATTGATGAAAAAAGAAGGGTACTCTATTGTTCTAACGAATAATTCAAATTCTAGTACACCTGTATCATCTCTCACATAGCTTTCTTACTCATGTGAGTGTCAGCCTCATGGGATGGAAAACTGTGCTTATTGTTTCACATATGCTTTTTAACAAGATGGGTCTATTAGCCCAATTTATCATCTTTAGGCATACTTTCATTACAGTTACATAATTTTTAATATATTTGAATACTAGTTCTGTCATTTGTGACATAACATAAAGCACAAAATATTTCTTACAAAACTAAAGCAAATTAGATATAAAAAATCATATAAATATTTTTATTTATGAACATTTTCTTCTACATATTCCTCCTCAATTATGCCTTTACTCATAATACAGCATAAAGTTTTGTGAGAACTCAAGCTTATGTACTCACAAAAAAAAGCAAAAAAATGTTTCCAGTCACTTGGTAGTCTATGCTCATAAGAAATTTTGTTAGTGATATTTTTATATGAACTCTAAAAACACTGAAAAATAATTTTTAGAAAATTAAGGATTGTTCACTTGGTGATATTATTTCCACTTTTAATAATATAATGAACTTGCATATAAAAAAGAATACAATATGTAATACATATAGTGTACAAATATCTGTGTTAATTGACTGTCTATATTATTGGCAAGGCTTCCAGTCAATAGTAAGCTAATAATAGTTTAGATTGGAGAAGTCAAAAGTTATATGTGTGGCTGGGTGCAGCGGCTCAAGCCTGTAATCCCAGTACTTTGGGAGGCTGGGGCGAGAGGATTGCCTGAGCCTACGGTTTCAAGACCAGTTTGGGAAACATGGTGAGCCCTCCTCTCTACAGTAAATCAAAAATTAGCCAGGCATGGTAGCACGCACCTGTAGTTCTGGCTACTTGGAAGGCTGAGGTGGAAGGATCGCCGGAGCCCAGCAGGTAGACACCGAGGTAACTGAGTGTGCCTCTGACACTCCAGCCTGGGTGATGGAGTGAGACTCCAACTCAAAAAAAAAAAAAAGTTATATGTGGATTTTTGACTGAGTGGAGGGGTGGTGCTCCTAACCCATCACATTGTTCCAAGGTAAACTGTATAATTTGATGGAAATAATGGTAGATGTGTTCTATGCAGAAACATAGAAACTAAAGTGGAGGAAGTTTCTGAATCCATTCTGACTGGCTGGAGAAATAATAAAATGAAGTAGAGCCAGAGGTAAACACTCATCCTGTGAGGTTTGCCACTATAAGTACAGTATTGTAGATGATGTGAGAGGAAAGAAATGCTTCTGGTAAGACATTTAGGAAATTAGTTTATCTGTGAACAAGAAATGAAGGATTAAGGGAATACAGAATGATCCTCCCGCAGTCAACCTGAACTACTGAGAAGGCTTCAAGTAGGTTAAATGGGTGGAAACTACATGGAGCAGATAGTAAGTTAATATGAGGAATTTTAATACTGTCAAAATCTGACTATAGAATAAAACTATTTGGGAGTAATGAGCTCCTCATTATAGCAGTCTTAGTTGGGATAATAATTTGGAAGAGTACTTAAAGATGATTTTATATTTGGGGAGTTATATGAACAATCAGATTGAGGATTGTGCACACAACCAGCTAAAAAAAAATGTATATATATATTTCTACAAATAAGAGAGAGGCAGCACCAGCTAGACAGTTACCAGTCCATAATAAGTACAAACCTGAGTCTTACATTTTTTTTAAGTTATATATAAGGAGAATTAACACAATATGGGTTCTATGAGAAAAAGAGTAAGAGGAGAGGACTATATTTCTAGATTCAGATAAAAATAATAACTTTCAGAGAAAATTACTTATTGCATGCTCACGAAGAATGTTTTAGAAAATTATTGAGTATTTCTCATAGGCTGCAAAAAAATTAAAGATCTTCATGAAATAGTATTTTACATTATATAAATACTTTGTAATTATGTCATGTATAGAATGGTGTGCATAAACATGACCAGGGATAATTTCCTTACTATCTATACAAAATAGAACTTTTGGTTCTCAGCAGAACTATAATAAACAAACTCATCTTTCTGTCTTTCTATGTATTTCCACATCATCTATAATATTTATTACACATGGCTCTTATCTCTTGTCCCTCATGTATGACAACTAATTTATTTTAAGCAGTCAATATTGATAAAAGAATCTTCTATCACCTCAATGAAAAACTTTCAAGCAGAGAGCCATCAAAAGAGTATGATTAAAGTATTTATTAGTATTTCAGTCTTATGTTTCTGAGGATAGGAAAATCTAAGATGAGATCTATGTTAAGAATTTGAGGTCAAATTGTATTATGGTTCCAGGGTAACAACAAATAGAAAAAGTGAAGACACCATGTTCTCTAGACAATGAATATAATAGAGAAAATCTTACAGTATTGATTAAGGACAAAGGAAATTCTACAACCAGACATAACTTATAGAATCTATTGAACCTAATACTGAAGCTATGTTATAGTAATTTTATTTAATAATTATGCTTTTATATTTGCATAAACGTAAAGGGTACAAGTGCAGTTTGTTACATGGATATATGGCATAGTGGTAAAGTCTTATACAATGTCAGGGTTACAATGTTAGATTAATGTATTTTAAGTAGCAGAAATAAATGTTAGGAGAGATCTAGGATCTCCAGGAGTATCCATCAACCTTGTGGCTCTTTTCTTCTTACACCCTAAAGAGAAAATTGGAGAGCGTAAACAGTAGAATTTTGATTGATACAGTAATTACCTTGCTTGTTTGACCTCATTTTTAATAGAAATCTTTTAAGCAGAGACAACTTTTACCACCTGTGCAGGTTAGATATCTTTCCGAAAAGGAAACTAAATCACACGTTAACTAGAGCATACCTCCAAGAAAGCAGTTGTTGTACAAGATAAAGGCAGTTCCCCAATCTGTATATTTCTTAGAAGAATGTTGACAAACTTCAGTTGTCCTCTCAATTTCACTCTCTAATTGATATGCTCAATCTTTGTCATCTTCTCCAAATAAAAATATTTTCTTAGTATGTAGTCAAAAAAAGGACTAAAAAGGAAAATATTTTCTGAAATGAGGCACCATGAATTGGGGAACATAGACTGAGAACAATTAATCTCAAATGGCTCTACTTCAAGCAAAAGAGGAAAATAGCAAGCATAAATGTTCTTCTGAAGAATTACACTAACTCTTTCACTGTTTTCTGTCTTATATCTTACCTTATCCCATCTTATGTCAAACTTGGAGAAAGAGCAAGCCACTTTTCTCTAGAACTCAAAAGTTATCAGAGCTGTTCTAATTCTTGAGTTCTGTTTCTGTTTTATCCAGCTCAATCCTTGAGGACAGTGTCTTTTTAATCTTAAAAAAATTTCTAGCTCCTAGCAAGAGCAGTACTTGAAACACAATCGTTTTGTCTAAGATTACAAATCTAGGGAAATTATCGAGTAATAGATGCACAACTCAGTAATTTGTTTATTTAGTTTTGGCTTCAAATGTATGGTACAATAGTGCTTTGCAAACTATAAGCTTGGTTCATCTGAAAGATTATGCATGTATGCTGAAACAGAATATGCTTAAAAGTCTTGCATCCAGACATTTGTCTTATGAGGATTTAACAGATTTGTTTATACTTTCCACATTGAAAAAGATATTCCAGAAACTATAGGTTTTGTTCAATTTTGCTCACATTTCAACGTGGGTAGCATTTGAGAAATGCTCTTACTTGGTTGTTGTAGTGCTTTAAGAAATCATATACAAGAAATGAAAAGGTATAATGCTTCAAGGTAAGAAGATTCCTAAGGACTCAACTAAAATTACACTAAATTCAAGATTATCCAATCTGCACATAAATATCAGGAGTATTTTTTATAAGTGGGAGAAAATTATAAAGTATGGCCCCTTTCATAGGAGAAACACAATTTGTATATTCAGGAGTGACCACAGTTATTCCCAATTTTATTTTATTCACAAAGTATATCTTAGTAAAAGTGAAAAATGACCTGGTAGATAACTATTTTTTCTGTAAAATTCACTAAGACTAAAATAAAAGAATAGCATTTTATGATAAGGAATAAAATAGATGAGGGAAGAGCATTATTTAAATGTGTCTAATGAATCATACACATTCACCAGGCATGGTGGCTCACACCTGTAATCCCGGTTTTGGGAGGCCAGGGTGAGAAAACTGTTTGAGACCAGAAGTTTCAGATCAGCCTAGGAAACAGTGTGATCTCATCTCTACAAATAATAATAATAAAAAAAATTAGTCAGACCTTGTGGTGTACAACTGTGGTGCCAGCTATCTGGGAGGCTGAGGTAAAGGATCTTTTGAGTCCAGGAGGTCAAGGCTTCAGTGAGCCATGATTGTGGCCCTGTACTCCAGCCTGGGCAACACAGTAAGAACCTGACTCAAAAAAAATTAATCACATATGAAAAATATCCTTATATATATAATTATATAGTGTAATAGATAGTAACTAACTATATCTCATATAAATATTTTTGTCTTTCTGGTATTGAAAAATTGCAAATAGGGATGATAAAATGTTTGAATAAGGTAATAAGATTTAAGTAATTAAAGATAGAATAGAAAGAAGAATGATAACGAAGTATATATTTGGAAATACTTTCATTTCTTATAATATCTTTCTTATAGTTTTTATTGCAGATATTACTCAAGGTAGATAACTAACAAAAATCTCACATACCTCATCAACAAGGGTACCTGCATGACAAACATTTGTATACCTAATCCTGAATTGTACCCCACATATTTAAAATTAAAAAATTAAAGAAAGGAAAGAAAGAATAATCAAGGAAAAAAATCTCACATGATTTTGCAATGATAAGCATAAAGCAACAGTTAAACATAAGAATCAATAAAATAGGTAACAAGGAAAGGACAATTTATTTAAGGCAATCAAGTTTACCTACTTGAAATTTTATCTAGAGACTTTGGTCGAGGCTAGTCATGAAAAATGTACCCTTTCATGGATAATTTCAACACTTTTGAAACAAATATTTTTATATTAAACTTGATGCTCACTTAAGAACACGAATATGTTGGCAAAGGAAAAATGAGCAAGGATAAGGAGGAACTATTATCTTAATTATATTACAACTGCAGTTAGGAGAATGGAGTTGGGGAATGTCAGGATTGCGTGTCCAGGAAAGCAGACTTGACACAGTTTCCCTCAAGGAAGTGTGTCAGGAAGCAACATTCATGGAAGGGAGAAGACAGATAAAGGATTGTGAAGAAGGTGAAGCTGGGCAATGATGTAGTCCCAGCAAGGTCTCTGTCATCTCTGCAGTGACCTCTGAAGCTACAACTAGCTCTCAGAGTTGTTGGAATTTGATATTGGGTCCTGGGCCTTTAGACTTCTTTATCAAAAATGTCATTGGATGCAGGTTGTCTCTGAAATGGGACTTGATGGTAGGCTACTTGGCTCACTTGAGCTAAGTCAAACTCTCTGGGAAGTTAAAAAAAAAAAAAGAGTAGTGTCAGTCAAAAACCTTTCGAACAGCTAGGTGATAAAATCGTCAGTACTAATGAGGGATCTGGACAGCATAAACAGCATCCTTCACAAAGATGTATCACTTTTTTCAAATTTAGCCAAGTTACCCATTAATGATCCTCTGACAGAAATTTTCACTTCCACTCATTTACATTTTATTTTCAACACAATCTAGTTATACAGAATTTTCTATCTTTTTTTGTCTGTTTTCTTTACCATTAATGAGCTTGTCTTCTGACACTTTGAATATGTTTATTCAACATTTTGTGCCAAATATTACAGAAATCGTGTTAAAATACATAGGGAAGATAGCTTTAAAAAAATCATGCCTGGTATTTTATTTATTTATTTTTATGTTCTGAGCTTTCTTTGTTCTAAATATTGCTATATTCATGAGTAACTGCACCCTTTGTGTTTATTTCTGATCTGTTATTCTCGTTTACATGCTGAAATGCATGTCATAATTCTTCCGCAATATATTAGTTAAATCGTAAATATTAAAAGTAGTTACTTTTATGACAGAACTAGGAGAACCTACTTCATTATGACAAAAGTAAATGCTACCTACTCAGTAGCCAACAATAAAAAGACTGCTGAGTTTTCTTTCCACACATTCATGTCTTATTGAAGAAACACAACATCCATAATGTAGCACACAACTATTCACTTTCTATATGACATAATCACAGAAACAATATAAAACTTTCAGAATGGCAAAATGATATGTAGAATGTGATGGGCCTGGGATATATCAGAAAGACCTTGCTCCTTCATTGTGCTTCCATGTTACGAGGTTAACATGAGAGTGGCTTATGACTGAAGGAGAAATAGACTGCAGGAACACCACAAAGACTGAGCTTTGATATAGCTATGCAGTGGAATGTTAGGAAATGCTCTCTGTCCAGCACTTTGGGGCCCAGTCCTACAGGAAACTGAGTTCAGGGGCAATCACTCGAGAGAGTGAGAGAGAGAGTTCTTTCCAAGGTAGTTTCTTGCCAGGAAGGGAACCCAATAAATCTCTAGGGTTAATCATTAAACGATCCTGCTTTCTTCCACATAGAGGTAAAGTAGTAGCAAAGACTATAAGGTAAGAAAAAAAAAGACAAAATCTAAAGACATAAAAGCAGGCTACTGTTGCTGAAATATAAATCAGGAGACATTTATAAACTATGTTTTATGCTTAGGATCATGTTTATTTTTAATTGCAGTCTATTCAAATGATAGGTCAGTGATTTTATTATATTTTCTACGCACTTCAAGGTTTGGCTCAGCATGAAGTGGATATTTGAAACAGGTTAGATTTTTTTTTTCTTGGCTTAAGCACTTGACCATAAATAAGCATAGTCAGGGGGGTCTTATTAAAGTTCAATAATTGATGTAAATATCCTCTTATAAAACCAAAAACATCATCTTCCAAAAAAATGTTAGGGTCTGACACAGCTCATGCCACCCAAGTCTCACAGGAGCTAATTTGTCACTGTCTTTTCTACCTGAATCAATTCACCTTTTTGTGTAAATGTCACCACATTCTTAAATTTAGGTTTTGAAGTACAGTAACATGGCATAAACCCCCTTTTCAAAAGGTTCAAATTAGTAAGAATACTACAAACAACAAAACCCCAAATCCTTATCCTTATATAAAATATAGATGAAATTAATAAGTATGAAGCTTTACCTAGAGACAGTGCTTGTGAAACACATACACATCGCCTACAGGCACATGTTAATTAACAATGGACTGATGGTAAACAACTTTTTATATACAGCTGTACACATATAAAAATTATCTGTCAGGATTTCAGGAAGCATTCTCACCCCTTTTTGAACCAGCAGAGATGTAAACCAGGCATTTTGGATATCTTCTGCATCACATATATTATTTTCTTGATTGTATTCTTGATGAAAAGCTGATATGATGTACTATTGCCCATAACATAAAGGAACATAGTTCTAAGATATTCCATACTAAAGTGTTTCTATTTCTTTTGACTTGAGTATAATGTGACTGTGTTACTGTGACTTTGCCACTAACTCTGCACTTCTGTTCACCCCTCAGAATATCCTAAAGCTTCGTTCCCTAGAATTTCCTTTGAATCTCTAATGCTCTGTGTCCCCAGGCACTCACACTACTCCTGAATGACAGTATTATAGAATTAGGGATGACATATACGTTTCATTTTGAGTACCGACCTTTACAGATTAGTGAGGACTTCCTGAAATGCTGTGTTAAAGCACCCTTTATCTGGGGTGGAAACTACAATTGAGATTGGTAGCAAAATGCACCAATGTTCATTATAATGTCAGCTGTAAACTTTGGACGGGTAATGGAGGAATGACAAGCTGTCTTGGGTAAACTGCATCACTGGCAGAGACGAAATGCAAGGGCTTTGGTATTAGATTGACCTAAAATTCTGTTGCAGGGAATAGTGGATGGGAAAATTCTTACAAACTCTTTGGCTGAGGAAATCTAAAAACACTAGATTATATATAAAATAAGTCTTCCTGAAAGCATCGCACAACTAACAAGTTAGTGATTTGGGAATAAGAAATCCCAGAGAGATGAATGGATATGGCATTTTGCATCACTTTATAGTGGGAATTAGCTGACCCAGCAGAAGTGGTCTTAAGATCCAGCATCACTTTGCACAGCCTCTCAGACACAGGGATACAACGTTCAGAGTCAGTGGCCTACCAAAGGTGAGAACTAGACTGTCAAACCAGACAAGCACATCTAATATTTTACACAGTATCAAATTGTGCTAATAATTTCTAGAATATGGGAAGGCATATAGGTCTCAGGCAGAGCAGAAATACTTAAGATCACCAACACAGTCCCCTATGTCCTTTCTTGCCACATTATTATGTTCTCTGCGTCAGATCAATTAATATCTGAAGTTTCCAAGTTATGCATGTAGTTACATCATTCACACAGAAGAAAACCATCTTAATTGAAGCACATCTCTGTTTTGTATTCTGATAGTATAAATCACATGGGATTTTTATGAACCATACACATATGAACTCCTGGTTTGTTTGCCATAAATATTTTAGACAGATCAATTACACACTGCTAAAAGCGTACTATAGATAAGGACTGTATCATGGAAATACCATTCGTTTATTAGATGGGAGGTCTCTATTAGCGTATTTTCATGATTTGTCTGGCTCACTTTTCTTCTTTCATTCCTGGGGGCAACTCTTTGGTAAAGGGAGAGATGGGATTCTAAGCCTGCCAGTAACCATTTTCTTCCTATTTTCTTATATTTTTCTTACGTTAGGTGACAAGTAGAAGGGCTTTTGTTAATCAAAGTAATTCTCTAATTACTTTTAATACCCAATCCATACTTATACTTTCTCAATTTTCTCAGTAACATTTACAACTGGTTAAATAAATAATTATTTATTCAAAAGTATGCATTCTTTGTTTTTAGTCGCCATGGCTCTTCAGTATCTTTAAATATAAAAGTCTTCTCTTTGACATGGCAATGCTTTATTGAAAAGGCATGCCATTTGTTCTGTAGATTTTTCCTACCTCCTGCATTGATTCGACTTTTCTTTTTTTTTTTTTTTTTGAGTTGGAGTCTCACTCTGTTGCCCAGACTGGAGTGCAGTGGCCGCTCCCAGCCACCGCACCCTCGACCTGCCAGGCTCCGGCGATCCTTCCTTCCACCTCAGCCTTCCGAGTAGCCGGAATTACAGGCATGCACTACCATGCCCGGCTGATTTTTGATTTATTGTAGAGATGAGGTCTTGCCAAGTTGCCCAGATGGGTCTCAAACCAGCAGGCTTAGGCAATCCACTCATCTCAGCCTTCCGAGTAGCCGGAATTACAGGAATGCACTACCACGCCCGGCTGATTTTTGATTTATTGTAGAGATGAGGTCTCGCCAAGTTGCCCAAGTGGGTCTCAAACCCACGGACTCAGGCAATCCACTTACCTCAGCCTCCCAAGGCGCGGGATTACAGGCTGAGCCACCAAGTCCGGTTTGATTTGACTTTTCGATCACTTTTTGTTTCCTGTAAAAAATGATTTTTTACATCTAAAGGTTCAATTAGATTCATGGTAAAATAATTTTGGTAAGATTACTAAAGACATAATGCTGTACACCTTAGACTGCAACGAATCAAGAAGTCTGCCACGTTTTGTTGTAGCACTATTAGTGATGCTGAGATTTATCTTTGACTTGAGTAGTGACAGTCATAACTCCCAATGCAAACTTATGCTGTCTCTTTCTACTTTGATATGAAATATTCTGAGAATGATATTGTACTTAGGCACAAGTTTGTCATCGTCATTTTACCTAATGGCTTTATCATGTATAAAAAATCTTTCCCAGGTCAATTTATAGAGGTTGAAATATTGGAATATTTGAAAACCTTATTTTCTCATTCTACTGACATTTATTCATAGACATTTTTCAGCAGAGTTTTTCTCATCAACTGCACAGTTTAAAACCCTGAAAATTCTAAATGAAAGACAAGATTCATGCATAAATCTTTCTCTTTACCAATTTTCAGAGAGTAATGATCATGTCTAATGGTGGCAAACAGGCATTTGTTGTCATCATTTTCTTGCTTTTATTCTCTTTTTGGTATAATTATAACCTTGTGGGCTTTAGTATATTTGATGTGTTTCAAGTAACTGCAATATTTCTCTCTATGATGCTCAAGTAATTCTACAATTGCCCAATATGGAGGGGTTCAAGTTGGCTTCTGTGTCTTCTTAGCACCCTCACATTACAGTTGGTTTCCTTTTTGCTTTTCTCACAGTAAAACATTCCAGGCCTTTCTTGTATATTTCCTGTCCAGGACTGAAATGTGTCAAATCTCCAAGAAGACCTGATTCTCCTTAACAAAGAGGAGGATTTACTGGTATTTTGAGACAAACGTGTTTATTGTTAGTGGATATCATTGCTTCTAGACTCTTTTGGTAGTCAGACTAAAAATATATAACTTCCTGAGTCCTGGGAAGATGGTCGCTGAGCCAGTCAAACTATGCAAGTCCTGATGTGAGTGAGTGTATGGAAAATTTTGTGAACGTGTCAGTGAATGACTGGGTATGTGAGTGGCTGACTGAGTGAGGGCTCAGGAGCAAGGAGTCAGGGCTTTCCTGGTGCAGAGACCCAGTGTGCAGTTCTCCTGGTGCTCAGCTTAGACTCCTGCAATTCCCAGGATGCAGAAACTGAGTGCCATTTTCTTCAAATAAACAAAACCCTTGCTGGAAAGAAGATGCTGGGAGAGACTGACTAAGTAGGGACTCATGAGCAAGTGGCCAGGGTCCTCCTGGTGAAGCAGCTGGTGCTGCAACTGTTCTGCTTGGTCCCTAGTACTTCCATACAATCAAAGAGGTCAGTGCTCCCCATCCTCTACTTATTTGACTTTCAAAACTACAAAAGACAGCAAAGCTCCCCACCCCCAGTCTTGTTTCAAAATAGAACAAATTCAGAGCCTGAATCAGGGAAGAAGAGATGACTGGGCAAATATCAGAAGTGAAAGCCTCTCCCACTGCTACTGAATAATGGAACTAAAGAGAAAAGCAAGAAATCTGTCACAAATGAGGAAAAACCAGAGAAGACCACAGGTAATTTCAAGTGTAACAAAGAGAAAACATCTCAAAAATAAGACCTCAGAGCCAAAACAATAGAAGTCACCAACGACCGAACCCAGAATACTATAGGGATTAGGGAATGGTTGGAAAGAGTGAATAAGACTCAAGAAAGACAAGATATAACACTGAAAGAACGTATATCAGAGATTTTGGCAATAAAAAAGTTAATCCAGCAAATAAACAACAAAATAACAAGCATGGAAAACAGAATTAATCTAGCAGAGAAAAGAATCTCAAAACTTGAAGTCAAGAACATGGAATTAATCCAATCTGTAAAACACATAGAAAGAAAACTCAGAAAAAAAGAACAAAGCCCACAAGAGATGTGTGATTATATCAATAGGCTGAACATACACCTGATTGGTATCCCAGAAGAAGAAAGGGAATTGGAGAACACATTGGAGAAAGTATTTCAGAGGTTATCCAAGAAAATTTCCCCATCTCAATAGAGATGTGACCAGCTGAACACAAGAGATACAGACACCCACTACAAGACATCAAATGAGAAGACCAACCCTTAAACATATAGTAATTCACCTACACAAAGTAGGCACAAAAGAAAAAATCCTAAAGGCAGCAAGAGAGAAAGATCAGACTACTACTGGGGAAAACCAATCAGAATGGCAGCAGATCTATTGGCAGAAACACTACAAACAAGAAGGGACTAGAGTCCAATATTCAAAGTCCTCAAAGAAAAACAATTCCAACCTAGAATTTCCTTCCTAGCCAAGCTCAGTTTCATCAATGATGGAGAATTAAAATTCTTCCCAGATATCCAATCCCTAAGAGATTATGCAGCTTCCAGACCAGCTCTATAGGAGACACTTAAAAAGGTAATAAGCACAGAAGAAAGAACAAACAAAAAAAGAAGAATGACCACATACTTCCCAAGAGAGCTGCAGAGCACAGAATCAACAGAGACTACATCGCAACAACATACTTGAAAACACACACATACATCAACCCCAAAGCTAAAAGAAAACATGCAAGGAAAATCTTTATAAGAACCTCATGACAGAGATAAACAGTCACATTTC
The DNA here is from genome assembly GCF_000164805.1 of Carlito syrichta. Classification (NCBI taxonomy): domain Eukaryota; kingdom Metazoa; phylum Chordata; class Mammalia; order Primates; family Tarsiidae; genus Carlito; species Carlito syrichta. Next base: position 308,566 of record NW_007248788.1, read on the forward strand.
AATCATCAGTCTGAATACTAATTGACTAAATACACCACTGAAAAGACACAATGGCAAACTGGATAAGAAATCATGACCAAATTATTTGCTGCATCCTGGAGACTCATCTCACCACAAGAGACACATAAAGACTCAAAGTCAAAGGATGGAAAACAATTTTCCCGGTAAATGGATCACAAAAGATGGCAGGGGTCACAATCCTAATATCAGATAAAATAATCTTTAAGCTATCAAAAATGAAAAAAGATATGAAAAGACACTAAATAATGACGAAATTTTCAATCCATCAATAAGAAATATCCATCCTAAACATATATGCACCCAACACAGGAGCACCAGCATTTTTAAAGCAACTACTAAGTAAACTAAAAAAAGATATTGGCTCACCATTTTAGCAGGGAACTTGTACACCCCACTAACAACCCTAGATAGATCATCAAGGCAAAAAATAAACAAGGAGATCTGGAATTGAAACTTGACACTTGATCAAATGGACTTAATAGATACCTACAGAATATTCTACCCTACAATCATAGAATACACATTCTACTCATCACCACATGGAATGTACTCTAAGATCAATCACACCCTCGGCCATAAATCAAGCATAAACAAATTCCATAAGGTTGAAATATTGTCATGCATCTTCAGATCACAGTGTAATAAAAACAGATATCAACACCAACAAAATTTCTCCAAAGACCACAAAGACGTGACACTAAACAGCATGACGCTGAGCAACAACTGGGTCAACAGTGAAATCAAAATAGAAATTAAAAGATTCCTGGAAACAAATGAAAATAAAGAAACATCTTACCGAAAACTCTAGGATACTTTGAAATCTGTTCTAAAAGGGGAATTTATATCTCTATGAATACACATAAGAAAATGAAAAGATCACAAGCTGACAGCCTAACAAATCACCTAAGGGAGCTGAGAAAAAAAGACCAACAGAACCCTAATTTTATCAGAGGAATCCAGATCACCAAAATAAGAGCCCAAATACTGGACATAGAAGACACAAATATCATAGAAAACATCAACAAAACAAAGAACTGGTTCTTTGAAAGAATTAACAAGATTGATGAACTCCTAGTCAGAATGACCAAGAAAAAGAGAAAAAGCCCCAATATAATCAGAAATACTACAGTTCAAATCACAACTGACCCCCAAAGAAATATAAAAGCTTATCAGAGATAAACACATGTATACGGAAACAAACTTGATAACCTACATGATATGGAGTATTTTCTGATACCACATGACTTCCCCAGCTTGAAACAAGAAGACATTGAGACACTAAATAGACCAAAACAACCCAGGAAATTGATTCTGTCATACAAAAACTACCTACCAAAAAAAAGGCCTGGACCTTTCTAGCAGCATTCTACAAAACGTACAAGGAGGAGCTTATATCACTCCTACTGAAAGTATTCCAAGCAATTAGAAATATAGAACTCTCCCCAAATTATTTTATAAAGCTAACATCACATTGATACCCAATCCGGGTAACGATCCAAAATAAAAAGAACACTACAGGCCAATATCCCTTATGAACATAGATGCAAAATTTCTCAACAAGATTCTAGCTAATTGGATCCAAATATGTAAGCAAAAGGATCCACCATGATCAAGTAGGCTTCATCCCCAGTATAGAGGGCTGGTTCAACATCCACAAGACCAAAAATGTAATAGAATACATCAACAGTTATAAAAACAAGAACCACATGATTATATCATTAGATGCAGAAAAAGCTTTTAATAAAATTCAGCATCCCTTCTTGATAAAAAACCCTCAAACACTTAGGTATAGAAGGAACGTACTTCAAAATAGTAAGCACCATCTACAATAAACCCACAGTTACCATATTGCTAAAACAGAAAATGGAAACATTTTCCCTGAAAAATAGAATAAAACATGCTGCCTACTCTCACTCTCTTGTTTAACATTGTGTTGGAAGTCCTAGCTAGAGCAATTAGACAAGAGTAGGAAATCAGGGATATCCAAATAGGAAAAGAGGAAGTCAAGTTATTCCTCTTTGCTGATGATATCATCCTACACCTCGAAAATCCACAAGAATCTGTCAGAAACCTGCTGGTACTGATAAAGGACTTTAGTAAAGTCTCAGGATACAAAATAAATGTGCAAAAGGCAGTTGCATTCCTATACACCAATAACAAGCAGGTGGATAACCAAATAAAAAGTGCAATCCTGCTCACAATAGCCACACATACACACACATAAAAGAAATATCTCAGCATCTACCTAACCAAACAAGTGAAAGATCTATACAAAGAGAACTACAAAACACTACTCAAAGAAATCCAAGAAGACATAAACAAATGCAAAAATATTCCATGCACATGGAAGAATCAACATTGTTAAGATGTCTATCCTATCAAAGGATATCTAGAGATTCAACAAAATACTCAAATTACCAACATCACTCTTCTCAGACCTGGAAATGACAATGCAGAAATTCATACTGAAACCTAAATGACCATGAATAGCCAAAAACAGTCCTTAGCATAAGAAACAAAGCAGGGAGTATCACACTTCCAGATTTCAAACTTTACTAAAAGGCTACAATAATCAAAACAGCCTGGTGTTGGTACAAGAACAGGTATATGAACCAATGGAATAGGATAGAGATTCCAGAAGCAAAGTCTCAATTTCTCAACCAACTCATCTTGACAAAGCCTCCAACAACAACCACTGGGGAAAGGAGAACCTATTCAGAAAATGGTGCTGAGAAAGCTGACTGGCCACATGCAGAAGATTGGAACAGGACCCCTACTTATTACCACACTTGAAAATTAACTCTAAATGGATCAAAGACCTAAATGTAAAACCTCAAAGTATAAGAATCTTAGAAAATGCAGGAGACACTCTTATAGAAATTGAAACTGGCAACCAATTCCTGATCAAAACCCCAAGTGCCCATACTATAAAAGATAAGATAGACAAGTAGGACCTCATCAAACTGAAAAATTTTTGCATAGTAAAAGAAACCATCAAGAGAGCAGAGAGACAGCCCACTAAATGAAAAAAAAAAATTGCCAACTGTATAGCCCTAATGTCTAGGATCTGCAAGGGACTCAAATGCACCAAAAGGAAATAAACAAATAGCCCCCATTAAAAAGTGGGCAAAAAACATGAATAAACACTTCTCAAAAGAAGATATATGGACAACAAACAGACACATGAAAAAGTGCTCAGGCTTACTAATCACCAGAAAAATGCAAATCAAAACCATATTGAGATACCACCTAGCCCCAGTAAGAACGGCCATCATTAGTAAAACCAACAACAATAGATGCTGGCGAGGATGCAGAGAAAAAGGAACGCTTGTACACTGCTGGTGGGAATGTAAACTAGTGCAACCTCTTTGGAAGACAGTGTGGCAATTTCTGAAAGAGCTAGAAATTGACTTTCCATATGACCCAGCAATCCCCCTATTGGGAATTTACCCAGAGGAACTCAAGTCATTCTACCAAAAAGATACCTGCATATGCATGTTTGTTGCAGCTTTTATCACAATAGCAAAAACATGGAACCAACCATGCTGCCCATCAAAGCTGGACTGGATTTTAAAAAAATGTGGTACATGTACACAATGGACTATTATGCAGTCATAAAGGACAAACGTGTGAACTTTGCAGCAATTTGGATGGATTTAGAGTCTATTATATTCAATGATCTATCACAGAAACAAAGAACAGAATACTATATGTTATCACCCATAAATGGACCTTGAACAATTATCATAATATTATAAGAAAGGGATAGGCAGTAGTGGGAAACTTCCAGGAGAGGGGGAATGGGATTGGAAGTTGAGAGAAACTGCCAGGGGAGGGAGTAGCCCACCTCATCAACAAGGGTACCTGCATCATGAACATTTGTATACCTATCCCTGAATTGTACCTCACATCTTTAAAAAAAAAAAAAGTAAAAATAACTTCCTTCCAGTTCAAATATATAACTTACTTCTATTTCAAATTTTAATTACATCATTTTGATTATTATTTTATTGTATATGTGCATCTATTTTATTTTATATGGAAATTTTATTTCAAAAAACAAATTATTTGCTTTTTTATACAACATATATGACATACTTTCAAAATGACCATAAAATATTATCAACAGCAATATTACTGAAAAAAATAAGAAATCTTAGCATTTATTTTTGTCCCTAAGTACCATGTTTATCTTACATTTATTTTTAAAAAGGTATACCTAGGCATGCATTTTAAAGCATATATCATTCACAATTATGAATATATAAAACAGAAAATGTACATGAAATAATTTATCCTAGTTTTAAAATTTTTTATAGTCATAGTCCTGTTATTCTGAATTATTTTCAACTCAGAATCATCAAATTCTGTGGTGTTCTATATTACACTGTCCTCTTTCTCATGTTGGTAAAGCAGCATTTCTTCAAATAATACAGTGATCTTTGTTTTCTTTCCAAGCTACTGGCATCTGATCAAGTGCATTATGGATTAATTAAAGTTTCTACACCAATAAGTTTTCAACAAATTGACGTGCTCAGTTTTTTGGGGTTTTTTTTGTTTGTTTGTTCGTTTTGAGTCGGAGTCTCACTCTGTCGCCCAGACTGGAGTGCAGTGGCCGCTCCCAGTCACTGCAGTCTCGACCTGCTGGGCTCCAGTGATTCTTCCGCCTCAACCTTCCAAGTTGTGCTCAGTTTGAATGATGGCTCTGATGAATGTACAAATCAGTTACACCAGCCAATTATTGCTTTTAAAGTGTTCAACAGTACTGATGAATTTGGCAATTTTTTTTTTGTTTTGAGTTGCATTGCTTAGAATGCAACCCCAATATGTGCACTACTAACTAAGCACATCGTTTAGATTATGACAAACAAATCTATTCATAGGTTAACATGTATAGACTACAATAATTAGAACATGAGCAATCTCTTATCCAGTAGAAAGATGTCTTCATGTGCAAAATACCATCTGATTTTAGAGATGTTTAAAAAAATGATTGCTTTGAAATGATGAGATAAGATTGTGGGAAACCCTTTTCATATAGGATGGATAAAAAGATATCTTTCCTTTATCAGTGCAAGGAGGTTTGTGACAGATTCTCTTGGGGTTTGAGTTATAGAATCATGTCATCTGCGACGAGGGATAACTTGACTTCCGCTTTTCCTATTTGAACACCCCTGATTTCCTTCTCTTGTTTGATTGCTTTAACTAGGACTTTCAAAACTGTGTTAAACAGGAGGGGTGAGAGTGGGCATCCTTGTTTTATTCCAGTTTTCAGGGAAAATGGTTCCAATTTCTGTCTGTTTAGCAGTATACTGGCTGTTGGTTTCTCATAGATAGCTCTAACTATTTTGAGATACATTCCATCTATGCCTAGATATTTGAAGGTTTTTATCAAGAAGGGGTGGTAGCCAGGCTCAGTGGCTCAGCCTGTAATCCTACACCTTTGGGAGGCTGAGGTGAGTGGATTGCCTTAGCCCACGGGTTTGAGACCCGCCTGGGCAGCGAGACCTCATCTCTACAATAAATCAAAAAATCAGCCGGGCGTGGTAGCGCATGCCTGTAATTCCGGCTACTTGGAAGCATCGCCGGAGCCAAGCAGGTCGAGGCTGTGGTGACCGGGAGCGGCCACTGCACTCCAGTCTGGGCGATAGAGTGAGACTCCAACTCAAAAAAAAAAAAAAAGTGGGGGTGGTGAATTTTATCAAAAGGTTTTTCTGCGTCTAATGATATAATCATGTGGGTTTTGTTCTTACATCTGTTTATGTATTTAATTATGTTTATGGTCTTGCGAATGTTGAACCAGCCCTGCATCCTAGGGATGAAGCCTACTTGGTCGTGGTGGATGATTTTTGTGATGTGTTTTTGGATCCGGTTTGCTAGAATCTTATTGAGAATTTTGGTATCAATGTTTATCAAGGATATTGGCCTGTAGTTCTCTTTCTTTGGCAGATAAATATACCTGGTATCAATGTGATGTTAGCGTCATAAAATGATTGAGGAGAGTTCCATCTTTCTCAATTGCCTGGAATACTTTCAGTAGGACTGGTATCAGTTCCTCCTTGTATGTTTTGTAGAATTCTGCAGGAATGTCATTTGGTCCAGGACTTTTTTGCTTGTTTGTTTTTGGTAGGTTGTTTTCTTATGACATAGTCTTCCCTAGGTTGTAATTGCAAAGTCTCAGTGTATAAAATAAATGGCAAAAGACAGTCACATTTCTATACACAAGTAATAAACAAACAGAAACACAAATAAAAAGCACAATCCTCTTCACAATAGTCCCCCCAAAATGAAATACCTTGGCATCTTCCTAACTAGAAATGTGAAAGACATTAACATAGAAAACTACAAAACACTGCTCAAAGAAATCAAAGATGACATAAACAAATAGAAAATTATTCCATGCTATTGGATTGGGAGAATCATCATTGTTAAGAAGTCCATCCTACCCATGACAATCTACAGATTTAATGCAATACTCCATAAATTACCAGCAACATTCTTCTCATACCTGGAAACAACAATACAGGAATTCATATGGAAAGATAAATGACTATGAATAGTCAAAACAATCAGAAAAAAAAAAGCAGGAAGTATCACATTCCCAGACTTTAAACTTTATTATAAAGTTACAATAACCAAAACAGCCTGGAATTGGTACAAGAACAGACATAAAGACAACGGAACAGGATAGAGATTCCAGAAGTAAAACCTCAATTTCTCAACCAACTCATCTTCAACAAAGCCTCCACTACCAACCACTGGGGAGAGGAGAATCTATTCAGTAAATGGTGCTGGGAAAACTGGCTGACCACAGGCAGAAGATCAAGACAAGACCCCTACCTAACACCATACACAAAAATCAACTCTAAATGGATCAAAGAACTAAATGTAAAACCTTAAACTATAAGAACCTTATAAAATGCAGGAGACATCCTTATGGAAATTGAAACTAGCAACCAATTCCTGATCAAACCCCAAGTGCCAAGTGCCCATGCCATAACAGATAAGATTGACAAGTGAGACCTCATCAAACTGACAAGCTTCTGCAAAGCCAAAGAGACCATCAAGAGAGCAGGGAGACAGCCCACACAGACTGGGAAAAAATATTTGCCAACTCTACATCTGACAAAGGCCTAACCTCTAGGATCTACAAGGAACTCAAACACACTGAAAAGAAAAAAACAAACAGCCCCATTACAAATTAGGCAACAGATATGTATAGACACATCTCAAAAGAAGACATGCAAGCAGCCAACAGATGCATGAAAAAATGCTCAACCTTACTAGTCTTCAAAGAAATGCATACTAAAACTACACTGAGATGCCATCTAACTCCAGTCAGAATGGCCATCAGCAATAACTTGAAAAAACAACAGATGCTGGAGAGAATGCGGAAAAAGGAAACACTTCTACATTGTTGGTGGGAGTATAAACTAATGCAACCTCTGTGGAAAACAGTTTGGCAATTCTTAAAAGTTCTAAAAATTGACCTTCCATATGACGCCACAATCCTCCTACTGGGAATATCCCCGTAGGAACTCAAATCACTCTATGAAAAAGAAAACTACACACGTATTTTTATTGCAGCATTGTTCACAATAGCAAAAACATGGAACCAAACATGTTACCCATCAAAAGGGAACTGGATTTTAAAAAATGTGATACATATACACAATAGAATATTACACAGACACAAAAAAGGACAAAATTATGAACTTCACAGCAACTTGAATGAACTTCGATTTCTAATACTGAGTGATCTATCGCAGAAAAAAAACTGAGTATGAGTATCACATGTTCCCACTTATAAGCGGACCTTGAACAATTATCATAATACTATAAGAAAAGGATTGGCAGTAGCGGGAAACTGCCTGGGGAGTGGGGGCGGGATTTTCAGTAGTGGGAATCTCCCATGGGGGGGCACACCTCATCAACAAGGGAAGCTGCATAATGCACATTTGTATACCTAATCCTGAATTGTACCATGTAACTTTAAAATAAAAAAAATTTAAAAAGGATCTCTTTCCTTTGTAAGCTTGTTTTCAAATTATTTAATTTTTAACAGCTTGAGAGGTGAGAAAAAATAGTGTTTTAATTTGATTATTATCAAGAATAAAATCTGAGCATTGTTTTCACACATTTAAAGGCTATTAGTATATATTTGTGATATTCTTCCTGTTGTTTATTATATTTATATCTGGAGCTTGGACTTTAAAGATTGATTTCAAAATAGTTTTAATGAGATTGTGAAGTTAGCCTTTTACTATCATGTAATTAGCAATAATTTTTTCATATTTCTGTTTCTTATTTTCTTTGTTTTTTTCTATTAAAAGCATTCAATTTTATAATCAAAATCATTATCTATTACCTCTTGAATTTAGATTATAATTTAAAATGTTTGTTTCCACTCTAAGGGTGTAAACAAATTGAATCAACTTTGTTCTAAAATGTATACATTTAATCTCTGACCCACATGGAAATGATCCTTAAATATAACATTAAGTAATATTTTACAAATAGTTATCCAATTTCTTCAACACCACTTATTCAAAAATCCACTTTACTCTCATTGATTTGAAATATCAGCTCTATTGCATATGAAATTTCCACATGTACTGAACTCTCTATCTGGATTTTATATTCTGCTTCATTGATCCTCCATATACCTGTGCCAGCTATAGTGATTTTATTACTAAGGTTTCATCTTGGTTTCAACATCTTGGTAACTTTTTAGCAGATGTTACCCACATATTCTATATTTGCTCAGGTCTACTGTTGTTTCTCAGGACTCACCACTTTCCTCATAACTTTAAGATATTTTTTACTGTTGTATTTCATTCATTATTTTATATAGAAAACAAGGTCTTATCCATTATGTCTTCCAGTTAATAGTGTTTATATACATAGAGATGATAGATAATTGTTAATAGATTTCTTTAAGTTAATTTTATATCTTGTTCCCTTACTGAATTTTCTCAAGAATATAGTAGCTTTTCAATGGATTATTTTTAGTTTTACAGCTATATACTGTTACCTTTTTCTTTATAATTGTTTTGCATCTAATTGCTTTCTTTTGTTTAATTTCCCTAATATCTTCAGTAATAATTAATTTTTTATATTTTAAATATTACATATGCTCAAAAATTTATATTAAGCAAGCATGAGATTGATAAATTATTATCATGTATCCACCTTTGTGACTTCCACCCATGTCAGATAAATATTGCCTGCCAGCCATCTCACATATCAACCACACGACTTCTCCCTTAAAAAACTGACTTTGACCCCTCTAGCAATTACCATTATTTCTTATTTATGGAATCACTTATTTACTTTTCTTTAAAGTTTCATAACCTAAGACATATCATTAAAAACTAGAGTGCAGTTTTTCCTATTTATACTTTTCTCATAATTAGTTTTTTCTCTCAGCTATTTATTTAAGAAATTGAATGTCTTACAATTTCTGTATTTAGTATGTTCCTCTGTCATCTGAATTTCCACATATAAATTGATAACTGAATCTAGAAAATTAAATCCAGCTTGATTTTTTTCCCAAGATGTATTAACTTCCCATAGCTGCCATAACAAATGACAACAAACTGGGTGGCTCAAAATAGAAATTTATCTCTCACTGTTCAGGAGGCCGGAAATCCAAAATTAAGTTACTGGCACTGTTTTTTTTTTTTTGGTTTTGTTTTTTTTTTTTTTTCCTGGAAACTCTAGGGAAAATTCTTTCCTTGCTCTTTTTAAGTTCTAATGGTTGCTGGCAATCATCAGTGTTTCTTGGCTGATAGCTTCACCACCCCAAATTCTGCCTTGTTCATGCCACAGCCTTATCTCCTGAGTGTTACCTTCTGTATCTCTGTGTGTAGTATTAAAAAAGAGAGAGACTAAAGAAAACTTTTAAACGTATGTCTGAAACTCTTTCTCTATATAACTCTTCTCTCAAGCCTGCCCCACAAATTCCATTCACCTTAGGCTCATCATGCTCAAATTTGTTGGGCTTTGTTTGGGTTACTTCTCCTGTTTCATGACCCCAAAGTTGCCTGAAAGCAAAAATCTAGAAAAATTATAGGGCTGGCCTCACCTTTTCCCCCTTCTGTAGGATGACAGTTTTGTCATTCTCACATCCAATACTTGAAAAGTTTATTTTATATATTGTAAATGTGTTTTTAAAGTTATTTATAGTGGCATGATAATTTGGATGTGTTATGCCAAAATTTCTAGAAGGAAAACTCTAATTTCCTTCAGCTTTTTATTTCTTTTTTTAAAAAAATATTATTTAAAAGACGTGGGGTAAAATTCAGTGTTAGGTATACAAATGTTCATTTTGCAGGTGCCCTTGTTGATGAGGTGTGCCCCCCGCAGCAGTTTCCCACTACTGCCAATCCCACCCTCCCGACTTCCCCTGGAAATTTCTCACTGCTGCCAATCCCTTTCTTATTATATTATGATAATTTTTCAAGGTCCTCTTATGAGTGAGAACATGTGGTACATTTGTTTCTCTGATAGATCACTCAGTATTATAGATTCTAAGTCCATCCAAGTTGCTGCAAAGTTCATGACTTTGTCCTTCTTTATGACTGTATAATATTCCATCATATATATGTAAAACATTTTTTTTTAATCCAGTCCTCTTTTGATGGGCAACACAGTTGGTTCCATGTTTTTGCTATTGTAAATAATGCTGCAATAAACATGCATGTGCAGGTATCTTTTTCATAGAGTGATTTCAGTTCTTCTGGCTATATTCCCAAAAGGAGGATTGCAGAGTCATATGGAAGGTCAGTTTTTAGATCTTTAGGAGTTCCCAAACTGCTTTCCACAGAGGTTGTGCTAGTTTACACTCCCGCCAACAATGTAGAAGTGTTCCCCTTTCCCTGAATCCTATCCAGCATCTGTTGTTTTTTGTGTAATTAATGATGGCCATCGTGACTGGATTTAAATGGTATCTCAGCGTAGTTTTAATTTGCATTTCTTTGGTGACTAATGAGGCTGAGCATTTTTTCATGCACCTATTGGCTGCTCAGATGTCTTCTTTTGAGAAGTGTCTATTCACAGCTTTTGTCTATTTTGTAATGGGACTATTTGTTTTTTTCTCTTTTCTGCATATTTGAGTTTCTTGTAGACCCTGGAGGTTAGGCCCTTGTCAGACATACAGTTAGCAAATATGTTTTCCCAGTCTTTCCACTCTCTTGATGGTTTCTTTGGCTTTGCAGAAGCTTTTCAGATTGATGAAGTCCCATTTGCGTATCTTTTCTCTTATGAAACGGACATCTGGAGTTTTGAACAGGAATTGGTTGCCAGTTCCAATTTCCATTAGGGTGTCTCCTGCATTTTCTAAGGTTCTTATAGTTTGAGGTTTTACGTTTAGGTGTTTGATCTTTTTAGAGTTGATTTTTGTGTATGGTTATAATTAGGGGTCTTGTTTTTTGTCTTCTACATGTGGTCAGTCAGTTTTCCCAACACCATTTACTGAATAGTTTCTCCTCTCCCTGGTGGTTGTTGGTGGAGGCTTTAATTAAGATGAGTTGGTTGAGAAATTGAGGTTTTGCTTCCAGTACCTCTATCCTGTTCCATTGGTCTATATGCCAGGCTGTCTTGATTATTGTAGCCTTGTAATAAAGTTTAAAGTCAGGGAGTGTGATACCTCCCATTTCGTTTTTGATTTTTTTGTTGTTGTTGTTTTTGGATTGTTTTGGCTACAATCAGACAAGAGAAGGAAATCAGAGGTATCCAAATAGGAAAAGAGGAAGTTAAAGTACCCCTTTTTGCAGACGACATGATTCTATATCTCGAAAACCCAAGAACATCTGTCAAAAACCTCCTTGCACTTACAAAGGACTTTGGCAAAGTCTCAGGGAATACAATAAATGTGCAAAAGGCAGTCACATTTCTTTACACCAACAATAAACAAGCAGAAACCCAAATTAAAAGCACATCCCATTCACAATAGCCACAAAAAAACACAAAATACTTTGATATCTTCTTCACCAGAGAAGTGAAACACCTTTAGAACAAACACTACAAAACACTGCTCAAAGAAATCACAGATGACACAAACAAATGGAAAAACATTCCATGCTCATGGATTGGAAGAACCAGCATTGCCAAGATGTCCCTTCTAACCAAGGCAATCTCCAGATTTACTGCAAAATCCATTAAATTACCAGCAACTTTCTTCTCAGACCTGGGAACAACAATACAAGACTTCATATGGGATTTTTTTACTTCTTTGTAACATATATTTCTTGATTGTTTATTGCTCTGTTTAAAACCAAACAGTACACCCTAAGATAAAAACCAAGTAGAAAAGTTAATTGACTCATTTGAGAGAGATATATATATATATAAATATATGTATGTGTGTGTGTGTGTGTGTGCGCGCACACGCGCGTGTGTGTGTGTGTGATTTCTTGTTGATATATGATTACAACTTTTCTGCAATACCTGTTAGGAATAGGGCCATAGGGGAGGGGTAGTTTTACTTGGTTTTCCATGTTTTCTTAAATAGCTTGGGTTTTTTTTCCTACAGCAACTGAAAATTTCAATAATATACTGAGCAATGCTTTTTGTTGTTAACTTTCTCTATCTTATTTCAAAGGAAAATTATCCTTAGCGATTTTTCTTTATTCCTTTAAAATCAGCTGCTTCCTTTAAAGAAACCCACTCTGCCATGCAACTCCTTTTCACGTCATTTGCATTTCAATCCTTCTGAAGTGTGCTTTCTCAGAGGCAGGTTCTGTAGTTCCCATTCTGAAGGAAGTCTTCTAGAAGCAAACCCTTGCAGAAGCCATCTGTATTATTCTATAACTAAAACATTATGGACTAAATATTTATGTCATCCTAAAATTTATATATTGAAATCCTAAACCCCCAGGGAGATGGTATTAGACTGCTGTCTGTGAACCAGGAAGCAGGCCCTCATCAGATATTCAATCTGCTGATGGCTTGATCTTGGACTTCTCAGCCTCTAGAACTGTGAGAGATAAATTTCTATTGTTCATAAGCTCCCATTCAATGACATTCTATTTTAGCAGCCTGAAAAGACTAAAACATAAGGCCTTGCTGCACTTCCTATTCTTCTGTGCATGTACCATGAAACCCACAGCACTTCTGTGCATATTGGCCCCAGTTCTCCTGGTCACAGGTATTTATTTTTCTCCTGAACTATAATTAAGGTTCATAGTTTTCTCTGCTATCTAGTTTCTCTTTAGAGGTATGTTATGTTTGGTTTCTATCTTTGTTTTATAGTATGAATTTTTTAAGAGGTATGGGGATAATTTGATGTAGGCAATGTTCTTATTCTAGAGCAAGCCAAAAGACCTACTCCATAAAATCTAATATGGTCACAGAGAGTAGATTTTACTAAGACTAATCAGACACTAAGATACTCAGCACAGTGTAGATATGGGCCACATTTGAGTCTGCTTACATGGATAGGGTAGAGGAGACAACTGTTCAGGGAAAAACATCCTGTTGAAATGAAATAATGTAAAATATTATATAGCTCCAATATATGCTTGATTCCTATGTCTCTATATATTTGATATTTCAACAGTGCTTAGAGATTTGGGAAGAAAATATAGCCCTTAGAAAGGGAAGTGATAGTGGACAGTTGTATCAATATGTCTTCATAGGGATCTGGTATAAAGTATAAGACAGAAGTCTTAGAATAAAATTACACTGAGTTCCTTGGAAGAACAGGGCATAATGATCAATAAAGCAGTTTATTTCTGGGCAATAAATCATTACAGAAAAGTAAGCAACTATATAAGAAATAAATATTTATTAAATGTCTTATACATGGTTGGAACATACTATAGTGAACATACTGTTCTAATGTGATTGAACAACTGTTTCTTGGTACTTTCAATGCTAGTTCTGCTTAGCAAAGCATCTTAATTTTCACAACAATGAGGCTGAAGGTTCATATATTTCCTGCTAATACCTCCAAAAGTTGGACGTTCCTGATATGCAGAAAGGAAATACTACTATTGCTACTAATGTGGTTACTAATTATTGGGTGTTTACATTTCTGTTATGTCATTATCATACTAATATATACCCATTCACATGTGAAAAATCAGAACTGTATTGTAATTTACTCAATATCAAACTACTCAAGTCTGTGTGACTCTAAAGCTAATGCACAGAATTTCTACCTTTTTCTTCAGGCAAATGGCAGCAATTGTATTACAGTTGTAACAGCCAGTAGTGTGGAATTGTCAAGTTAAAATAAATTCTCAAAAAGTGACAAGGCAAATGCTTTCGAAAACCTTTTGTTTTTTTCTTTCATCCCTCCCCTTCCTCCCTGCCTCAACATTGCCATCACACCTGCTCTCAGTGTATAAGTAATTATGGAGAACAGTTAGAAAAATATACTGATACAGGAAAAAGCAGTTTAGGGAGATAAGATGATCAAGACAATGGGAATAAAAGTAGAAATCTAATTTGAATAGCTGATTTATAAATGTGTCCTTCCTTTAAAGTTGAGATAAATGTAATAAAAATATATGCAACATATATACGGTGTTATGTATGTGTGCACAATTTCCAGTTTTATGATCAACTAGTTTATATCTTTTAGTATAGTAAATAATTAACCATAGCTTTTCTGCTTCCAACTATTTCTGGAGCTTGAATTCTGGTACCATGTGACTTCATATATAACAGTCTTATTGCTGTGTATATAACCTTTTCATAAGATTATTACTTGATAACAAAAATTTAATAATATTATTTTAGTTGGAAGATAGGTGTTGATAACTAGTATATTCTTTTAAAGTGCCATATCTTCCATTCAATTCTAGTTTAAACAAGTTAAACGGAGTCGAAACAATGACCAAATTAAAGTTAAACCTGAAAAGAAGGCATAAATTATAGATATAACTGCCTGTATTTCTCTCAATAAAGAGCTACTAATTTTTTAATGTTTACAGATACATTTCTTTATAAAAAAAAGTACAGCTTGTGATTAATAGGCTTTATAAAAATTAAAAATATATAACTGTGATAAATATGACAAAAATAAATGTATGTAAATAGTGCACTATTATCTTTTCTGAACTGATAATCCCAAACATCTACTGTATGACATAATAGAGTCCCTTAGTTAATAGCAGTATAATGCAGGTTTAATGGATGCCATTTTTCAGACATTTGGATTTTTAATTGTTTCTTTTCAGCTTCATTAACATAATGACAACTGCTCAGTCATTCCAATTTTAAACAAAAAAAAGCTCAACTTTTTTTAGTTTCAAGAAAATATGTTATTAAATGGAGATGTAACATAGATCTAGACATTTATACTAAATACCACATTTCAGAATGGCTAAAATAGATGTCTACTGTTCTGCTTTCCTAGTGATTTTTTGCCTGTTATCTAATAAAATTTAACTTTTTAAAAAGCCTCCAGAAACAACCCTTTCGTAGCACCATCTCTCCCAGATAGTATGTCTAGCATGGTACCTTGACCAGTCCCCTACCCCTACTATAGACATGGCTGAGAAGTGTCATGAGATTCTGAAAGAAAAAGTCAAAGAAACCCACCCTGTTGGTCCATAAGCTATAAGAACCATATATCTTTAAAATGTTTGATAACCATTTTCTGTAGTCATATGTAAGAAGCTCTCTCTACACAGAAAAAAGCAGAGTCAAGAGAAATTTTTGGAAATAGAGCTGTGACTATGTTATTTGGTTCTTTGATTGGTACACATTAAGCTAGGTTAATCTCTGTACTTTCCAGTTATGTGAGTCATTATATTCCTGATTTTGTTCAAGCTAGCTCATTAGTTTTCAGACACAGAAATCCAAAAACATCCTTCTAATACAATAATTTCAGTGAAGTATCTCAGCTCAGGATGTCGTAGTGAACAGCAATAGCATCACTGGCTAATAGTTTCAAAATGCCAGGGCTAGATGGAGAGGGTCCTGCAGGCCAAGATTGGTGGCTTATGTCTGAAATCCAAGTACTTTGGGAGGCCGAGGTGAGAAAATTGCTTGATCCTAGTTTAAGATCAGCCTGGGAAATATAGCAAAATCTCGTCTCTATTGTCTCTTAAAAAAAAAAAAAAAAGTCCCAGTGTGATAATATGTATCTGTTTTCCAGGATGCTGATTCAGGAGGATTGCTTGAACCCAGGAGTTGGAGGCTACAGTGAGGACATGGTTGTGCCCCTGAACTCCAGCCTGGGCAACAGAATGAGACCCAGACTCAAAAAAAGAAAGAAAGAAAGAAAAAAAAAAAAAAAACTTCCTGCAACTGAGCACATATATATCACAAATTCCTCAGAAAATGACAAAATGATAGAAGTTGGTGAACCATATATTTTAATTCATCTGCTATTCCTCAATTATAAGGCATTGCTAGACTGATCCCACAAAATCACATTTACTATTTAACTGACCAATAATTCATTCAAAGGATTATATACAATAAAAAGATAATTTTATTATTTGTCTATATTTTCTAGCATATTCCTCCTAAAAACCTAAATAATTTTAGGCTCCCAAAGGTCAATCTAGAAGTAAAAAATGAAAATAATAATAATAATAAAAATAAAGGCTCTCTTTTGGACATAGAAAATTGCTTTATCCTAGCCTGGACAACATAGCAAGACCTTATCTCTACAAAAAAATAAAAAAAATAAAAAAATAGCAGGTGTGGTGGCATGTCCTATAGTCCCAGCTATTCAAAAGATGGAGACAGAAGTATCACCTGAGCCCAGGAGGTTACTACTGCAGTAAGCCATGATGGTGCCCCTGCAACAGACTGAGACCATGATTCAAAAAAAAAAAAGGAAAGAAAAAAAAAGGGAAATTGCCTTATAAGTTGTTGTTATACCTTTCAACTTGGAAAGATATATTCCTAAAAAGGCAAAATGACATTCCAGAATAGTTACTTTATTAAACATGGTAAGCATGAACCAGATCAGCGTGTCTATGTGAAAAAACCAGAGACAAAAGGAAAAACAAACCTTAGAGAGAGAAACTATAAACTGAATGTTAAAGAAAACAGACAATAATTCAATCCTAGAGCAGCTGAAAAACATTTAAGACAATGTAGCTATAGTAAATATAATATAAATAAATGCATAAAAATAAAACAATTTTATCTTTTCCAAGCTGATAATCTTAAACTTCTATCAGATGACATAATAGATTCTTATATCTAGTAAATAGTAAGAAAATATTAATACATTTTTAATATTTATAAAATATTATATATAAATCAACTAAAAATAACCCAATATATATATATAAATCAACTAAAATTAACCCATTGTATATGATTACTATTAGGTCACCTTCCAGCAAAGGCCTCCAGAATGTCAAGTCAGGCCCCCTGGGGGCATGGGTGTCTGATGTGTGACCCAGTGCCCCATGAACAATGCAAAGAATTGCACAGAAGAATGATTAGAAAATATGTTTATTTAAAAAGTAAATTAGAGAGAGAGAAGAGAGAGGAAATAGAGAGAAAGAGAAAGATTTGCTTCCCCAAAGTAGGGAAGGGGGCCAAAGCTGAGGAAATATGGCAGCAGCCATAGCCCAAAGAGCACATGGCCACACCACTGTTTAGGAAAGCAAAGGCGTATGGCTGTTTGAGGTTGAATGCTTTAAAATATTCCCCTTGATGGGAGCAGGTCATTAAGTAGTTGGATGGTGGTCTGCTACACGTCATCATGAAGGGCAAGTAGACACAGGTACTGACATCAGGTGATGGATAGCAGGCAGTTGGGTGGGTTAGTCACATGATTGCTGCCATAGTGGTAGAGTCTGTGTCACAGAGGTGATGAAGGACTGATTAGGTTAACTTGGGTCTTGTGGGTGGAGGCAAATACTTGAAATAGAAAAGCTAATAGTACAAAACAAGCTGGGGAGAAGGGTTGTAAAATAATTATCAATAGCTGCCTCTGAGAAACCAGTTCTGTCCTTGGCTAGCAATTGGAGGGTAAGTTAGGTGAACTGCTAGAAAGACATAAAATTTAGGCAATGTTAAAATGGCTGCTCATTGGGTATATTAATTCCATGTTATGTCCTTTCAATTACTAATGACTGAAATCTTTTTGAAGTGGTCTAGATAAAAGTATAATACATGTAGCAAATTGTTAGAAAGTGAACTACTATATAGATATATTGCCCTGTATTTTTTTGTCCTTTAAATTGTTTCTTAATTTTTTATTTCCAAATCTGATTTTTTATAACAATGAATTTATTTATATAATTTAAACAGAAATATGAAAAAGTTATAATGTATGAAAATATATCTGTTTTTTTTTTTTAACTTTTCAAGTATCACAGAGGCTACATCTTTTGTTCTGTCGAGTGTCCCTCATGAGACATCGCTAACCAGTGGGCCACTGTATTAGTCTATTTGAGCTCTCATAATAAAAAAAAAATCATAAACAGCTTAGTTTAAATACAGATTGCCAAAGAGCAACCATTTTAACATTTCATAGCTTTATCATGTTTTTCTGACTGTTCACTTTAATTTACTCTCTAATCAAGGACAGTACAGGTTCCTCAGAGGTAGATATTGATATTTGTGTTACAAAACTTTCCACAGCTTGTTTTGTAAATATGTAACCTAATCAGCCCTTCATGACCTTGATGACTCAGACCCCATCACCATGGCAGCAGTCATGTGACTAGCCCACCCACCTGTCTGCCATCTATCATCTGACATCAGTACCTGTGTTTTCTTGTCCCCTTCATGATGATCACCACTCAGTCACTTTAACTACCGGCCTCCATCAAAGGGAAGGTTTAAAAGCATCCAATCTCAAGCAGCCACACGTCATTAATTTTGTTAAGTTCTGGTCTGGCCATGTGTTCACTGAACTATGACTGCGCCATGTTTCCCTATGGTTTGGCCCCCTCTTCTACCTTGGGGAGGTGAATCCTTTGTCTCCCTCTCTCTCTAATTTACTTTCTAAATAAACCATATTTTTCAATCTAACTTCTGCACAATTGTTTGCTTCTTTCTTGTAGCATCAGATCACAGATGCCGCCCCCGCCCCCCAGACTGGTCTGACCTAACATTTTGGAGGCCCTACTCGAATTTTTGACCAAACACAGATTTTTTTTTCCCCTACAGCTCTGGAATCTGGGAAGTCCAGGATCAAAGTGTTAGCTGATTCAATCTCTGATGAGGGCTGTCTTCCTAGCTTGCAGGTAGATGGTGACCCTCTTCTTGTGTTCTTATGTGGCAGAGATCTCTGGTGTTTGTTTTTAAAAGGACACTAATTCTATCATATCAAGGCACCACACTTGTGACTTCATTTAACCTTAATTACCTTCTTGTAGACCCATTCTATAATTACAGTCACACTGGGAATTATTACTTCTACATGTGAATTTTAGGGGAACAAAAGTCCATAGTAAGCCCCTACCAGGTGTTTAGGCAGCAACTAAGAGGAAATAAAGAGGCTCAATATGTTTTACTTTATTTTTGTTAGTCTCTAAATATCTCTCTTTCTCAGTCTCTCTCTTTCTGTCTCTTTTTCTTTCTCTTTGGCTATCCATTCCTCCTTTTCTGTAATCCCAAGTACATTAGCAAAATTTCATAATATGTGATAAAAGTGTTGCATATGCAAGAGGAAAATGAGAGAAAGAGATTTTAAGGGGCTTACCCAAGATTTTAAAATCCATAAATGGTAAAGACCAAGGCAACGTCATATGCCTTTCATACCAAAGTAAATTAAAATTTAAGATAAAAAGTGCTCTACAACTTGAAAAATAAAACAGAAAACCCTTCACTACATTATAACATCATTAAATTTCCATCATATCAATGGCCTAGACTCCTTTCAAAACAGGTTTTTTTTACAGCACTTCATTTCCTGATTACACATTAAAAGTGGATTGCTAACACAAATAGAAACTTAAATAAGTAACAGCTTTTTGCCAACAATGAGCCTCTTCTCTTCAATGATATTTTGATAAGTTCCATCTCTACCAAAATGTTTCATGAGGGGTAATGAAATGGAATACTATTGTCTAAATTCCTAAAGGAAGTTAATCTCAGTGATAGAAAAAGACCAGTTATGTAAGGCAATGGTTTGTGCGTTTCAGAGCAGTCTAAAGATTCAAGATATAGATATCTTCATCTTTCCTTGCCATTCCCCACAGGTAAATGCATTTAGGTATATACAGTCAGTTGTTATCACAACTACAAAGAATAAGTTTATGTCTATCTTTATTGCTTTATTAAATTTAGTCTGACTAAACTAATCTATCATTGAAATGTGAAGAGCTAATTCCCTTGAATAACCTACTCATATCTATATCCTGACTTATGTTCATATTATTTTTTAGATATTCTAAGAAGTATCAGATAAATCTTCTTCCAGACTGAATTCTTTGTCTTTTATACATACACATAAATGCTGTAACAACAAATAAAAATTAAAAATCAAAGTTTCAATTCTCCTTGTTGAAAATAAGGAAACTAGCCGGGCTCGATGGCTCAGCCTGTAATCCCGTGCTTTTGGGAGGCTGAGGTGAGTGGATTGCCTGAGCCCGTGGGTTCGAGACCCGCCTGGGCAGCGAGACCTCATCTCTACAATAAATCAAAAACTCAGCCGGGCGTGGTAGCACATGCCTGTAAGTCCGGCTACTTGGAAGGCTGAGGCGGAAGGATCGCCGGAGCCCAGCAGGTCGAGGCTGCGGTGGCCAGAAGCGGCCACTGAACTCCAGTCTGGGTGACAGAGTGAGACTCCAACTCAAAAAAAAAAAAAAAAAAAAAAGAAAATAAGGAAACTTCTATTTCCTTTTATTTGTATAATTTATTTTAGAAAACATGCAATTGCAAGTACTTTCTTCTCTCATATATTTATACATATATGTGTATATATATATCCTGCTGAAAATTAAATAAACCTTTTGTCAACTTTATGATCCAGGAGTGTTCTTAAAAACCTGGCAGCTATCTTTTTGAAATGTAAGCATCAAGAAATAGCACCCCATCACCCAGTTTCCATGGGAAGTAGAATTCTAACTTCTGGTTGGCAACTTGTCCAAGTTTCAAAACTACTTTCTGCTATAAACATATGACAAGTTTATTTCTCCTATACAGTCAATAAGCTAATACAGATGGTCACCCCAGTGGCCAGGTAAAGTTAGGATGAATTATGTGTGACAAATTGTGCCTTTAAGTCCTATTACTTGAGGACTAGTTGTTTATCTTTAAAACATGTATGTGACAGGCTGCTTTTGCTCAACTAAAGAAGTCAAATTCCCTTCTTTCTTCACAATCTCTTAGCAGATTTCCTGTGCTGCATATGACATTCTGGCTTAATGCTTATTCAATAGTATGCCTGTTTTCTGTCTCTACCACCTTTGTAGAGAGGTTTTCTGAGTTGCAAGAGAATTTTGTTTTTTAATTATATGTTTTCCCACATTGTACACATGTGTACATGCATATACATACTGAAGGGATGCAGGAAATTTTACTCCAAATTATGTGTTTTTGACTGTGTGTTTGTTTGTTTGCCACAAAGTCTCTCTGAACTTCCTGCCTCCATTTAGTCACAAGAAGCAAATTTCTCCCCCAGTTAAAAATTATCTATTGCAGTAAAGGAGAGCAAGAATCATTTAAAAAAATAATGCCTGTCTCTCAGGTTCATTCAGCTTCCAAGGAGAACTATTTACAAATCATTCTCTGTTTCCCTTGACCATTCATTCTCCCACTCAGTGTTGAATTCTTCTTCTCCCCCCCCCACCCCCATAACCTGTTTTTCCAGAATGCAAGTCCCCATTCTCTGTAATCTGGAAATAATATTTAAGTTTCTATAACTCATTAGTAAGTTGGGTCTTCAAGGCTCCCATGTATACACGTTAAATAAAATGTGTATGCCTTTTCTTCTATTAATCAGTCTTGCCTCATGCCAGTGATTTTTCAGCAAAATGCTAGGAGACCAATGACCACGACCCCCACAATACATACACACATATTTTCCAGTTAGTGTGTTTCCAAATTTGCCATATATTTCTCCTTATGAATTACACCCTTAATATAGGCAACTCTTTCAGTTCTTTTATTTGCTCTGATACAATTTAGGGAAGTTCTTCTTTAACACCTCCTCATTTAAGATGTTTATGTCAATCTGAACCATACTTGGGAGCTGGGCATCAAACTACCTTTCAGGAACATGTGTTGTCCCTAATCATTTAAGTATGTGTCATGTTGTTGCCTGGTGGGATGCGGTATGATGTTACATGGGTCCTTTTGACTCGCCACAGAAGAGAACTTCATAGCGAATCCAAGTAAAATTTCAGACAGAATTTATTAGAGAGAAAGAGGCATGCCCTGTGGACATGGTCATCTTAAGAGAAAGAACACGGGTTTGCGCTTGACAAGAAGCTTTGTATACTATTACAACGATTATTATGCTAACCATGAACTAAGAGGGTGGACTGCAGTTTTCCATCTTTCACTTTTGATGAGCCAACAGAGTGAGCTTTTTGTATAACATCATGTCTATGCTTTGGATAATTCCTATTGTTTCTGTGATTTGTTGTCCTGGTATATCCACATTTTAGCCAAAAGGTGGTTGGGCCTGGTGTGCCCAGTTGATCTGTGTTTTGGTTAATTCCCTATTCTTTCAGTGATGTGCTTCACTGGTAAATCCACATTTTAGCCTGCAGAATGGTCAGGTCTGATGTGCCCAGTCAGTTGGGCGGAGGTCATGTACCAATAAGAAAGGTGTCTGAATGCCTACCCTGTTTTAATTTAAGCTGCCTACAAGGAATTTATCTGTGTCTAATCTGCACTGAATAACATACCTTGATGTTTTGGCTCAACATGCAGTCGGCCTTTTTGTCAACTGATGGTTTTAGTAAGCCTTTCGCTTTCTTCTCACTTTATCTCTTTTTCCCACCCCTGTATTTATTTGCCAATGCATAGCAGAATTATTTGTTAATTAATAACCTTCTTGGATGTTTATTTTTTTAAAGTTGTATACTCAAAAAAAGTTATTTTGTCTTGATGCTAGTGGATTATTTGCTTTTAATATCTTTAGTCATATGGTTAGGTGATGAGAAATTTTAGTGATACTGACTTACTACTCTGTCACTATTCAAGAGTCTCTATATAATTTACTACATAGTCTAAATTTTCTGTAAGGAGATCAAAGAGAGACACTTTTTTTCTCCTAGATGGCACTAACTGCTTTTTCTCTTACAGCTTTGTCTGAGTCCACTCGACAGTACAGCAATGCTCCCTGACTGATAGAAGATATTAGGCAAACTCTCCCTAATTCTGGTCACTTATCCTTTTAAATAGGCCATTTCTACAGAAAAAAGAAACACCCATTTGTTACAAGAACCTATCCTAATTTCCCCAGAAATATAAACAATAATGAGACCTTGTCCCTTTACTGGAGCACTTCCCATAGTCTCCAGTTATGCCTATATCAGCACACTTCTGTGAAAGTGAGGCTCTGACTCAAAAAAAAAGTAATAAATAATAAATAAATTTCTATGCTTACTATGTTTGAGGAACTATCCTACAAATAATTCTAAAGCTTGACAGAATATAGTTAAAATAGACAATAGCTATAATCAAATAAATAATAGATAATTAAATAGATAATTTCTAAAAAATCAGTCATATATAATAGGCATAACATTTCAGGAAAAAAAGACTACTTAAGGTTAGCAGAAAAATCATCTGAAAACATTTGAGCCTTATTTGCTTCAAAGATATTTTGCATTGTCAATTCCTTATTCTGGCTCAGCAGGAATTTGTTTTTGGAGAAAGTCAACATCAAATCACATAAAAAGAGGTAAATCTTCCCCTTAGTATCAGTTGTTTCCAGGTCCACCACAAACCCCTAAATCTTCAGAGGCTCAAGTCCCTTACATAAAATGGTGCAGTATTTGTATACGCCCTACACACGTCCTTTCATATACACAAACTATGTCTAGATGACTTATAATCCCTAATACAATGTAAGTGCTATGTAAATAGCTGTTATCCTATATTGTTTTTTATTTTTATTATATTGTTTCATTGTTATAGTTTTAGAATATTTTGAGTTAGCTGTTGGTTGAATCTGTGGATGCAGAACACATAAACACGTTGGACAGATCATATTTTTCTTCATATTCAACACAGATATATATGTCTCAAGCTATTCATAAGGAATCAGAATGTCCAAGTATTGGTTAAGAAATTATATCTGCTTGTTTGTGAACAGATTTTTCTATACCTACCTTTATAGGTCACTAATTTTTGTGATGTGCTTAAAATATCAGTCAAATAATTACCTTGGGAAAATGTAAATGCAAATAACTCATTGCTATTTTTAGTTAGATTGATTCACCAATTTTATAACTAGAGATAAACATGAGACAAAAATTTGACCTTACCAGAGTCAACCTACCTTTTCCTCATATCACCTGTCATGCAGAATCTTCTCAACTTTATCACAGAGGTGAAGTGCTCTTGATTATTTAATCATTTCATCATTGACTGTGTAATGGTGAACTCAACAAACACAGATTACAGTTTAATAGAGCAGACAAATCTTAGAAATAATAAAATAAATTATATTTGTAATTTGCTAAAATACTTTAAAAGAAAAGCAAAAAGTGCAGTCAGAACAAGTATAGGGGAAACAAGATTGTGGGTCAGGGATAGTCTTTCTTTAGAAGACACTTTGAGGCTTAAAGAATGAGTGGATGTGACTCCTAAGAAGAATAAGTCACATTGGTAGAGTTACCAACATGCGTAATGCAATAATCTGAAGAACAGATCAAAAACTAACCTGTCTAGACAAAGTAAGGAAAAAAGGAAGGAGCAAGAGATTCAGCTGGAGTAGGCCAGGGTCAGACAATGCAAGGTTTACATTGTTTAGAATGTTTAATGCAATTTTGTTTCTAGAATAAGTTAAATATTTGTGAATTGATAAATTATTCTCCTCTCCTTTCCTGTTTTCATTAAAGTACTCAGTGCCAACCTCATATTGTCTTTGGAAGCTCAAGATTCTTGGGCTTCTTTCCTAAAAGCCTATAATCTCCAATCAGTAACCCATTTGCCGAGGCTCCTCTAGTTCCCTCATTCCATCTATCTTAAATTAAACCTGTCCTACTCCCCTTTAAATTCTTATGAAGAGTTAATTTAATAAAGTAACAAGTGCTAAAATGTCAGCAATTAATAATAATCCCATACATTGCTTCATTCATTAAATACTTCCATTTACTGATGCCTTTGAAAACTCACATTTTAAAAATATGGAAAATGTGACATTTTCAACAAATTGCCAACGGAAAGGAAGGTGATATTGTGGATGAGGAAAGTTGGCCTTATCAAATAACATCTGTGGCCATCTTTTATTTCTAAATGTAAATGTGTGACCAGTGACATTTCCAGCAAAGCACATTTTAAGCAAAATATACTGCCTAAATAACACTTCTTCCAGAAGCA